>NC_058082.1:284143449-284345374 GCF_014858855.1 Bufo gargarizans
TATTGTGCCTGGGTGAGGAATACAGCAATGGTCATGTAATCACCATCATGCCCACCCAAATAAAAACAAAAAAAAATACAATATGGTTTTAGGCCAGGGGTGCTCAACCTGTGGCAAAACTACAACTCCCAGTATGCCCTAATAGCTGTAGGCTATCCAGGCATGCTGGGAGTTGTCATTTTGCAACATCTGGAGGGCCACAGGCTGGGGGCATCCTTGTTTTCATACGCGTCTTGATCAGTGAATGTGAGCCAATACCAGGAGTGGATCCTAGGTCTAATGGAAAGACCTGCACCTGTCCTGTGTGTCTGACCGTCACCTGGTTTCGGCTCACAATCGCTGACCATTTGGTGACTGTGTGACCGGTCTTACGCGGCTTGTGTCATGTTGTGCCCGTTCACACATAACCTCCATTGTATCTATAGAAACTGGAGCTCCGGTCCCTGAACAGTCCAGTCGTCCCCAGTTCTCTGCCTTAGTCACCCCAGAAGACATGGTCCCATCGTGAAGGCATGAGGTGGAGAAACCGCCTGGATGACAAGCTGAGGTCACAGCCAGGAACGGGCCTCCACTTTCCCACACCTGGTGCCTTATCCTACTGTTTGTATAGGTGCGGGCTAAGTGCAACAGATGACACTGACTGGTGATGCCCTTAGGCGACATGTCACACTGGTACAGATCTACTGCGCATGGATACTTAGGGCTGTGTCATGGAATAGGACAGCATGTAGGCAAGCAATGAGCTGTACCGGAGACTGCCTGTAGTGTGCTGGCTTCCAGGTAGGTCTATACAGCAACAAGGCCGCTAAGTACCCCCTCACATACGTATGCTATGCTTCTAGCATTACTACAGTACCTGGGGACTAAGCAGGAATGCTGATAAGTGTAATGAAAGTGTAAATCAAAGCAGCCCCAAGTCTGTGCTCCCCTAGGCATGTGCCTAGCTCGCCCACGACAGTGGATGATGTGGGTGTATGCATACATATAGGGTGCCTTCACCTGACAATCCCTGTTGCTATAATAGGTTCTAGCTGCACCCACGGGACTTGTCACACGTCTGCTCACCACCTGACAGCAGTCTCTTCAATCTCAGAGGAGTCGGTGCTAGGACCCTGCAAGGACAGAGGTCGTGTCTCCATGACAACGAGCACCGGTACCTCAAGTTACACAGTAAAATATCGCAGTGGAACTTACCGGTACCGGTCCTCTCAGCGGCGCCGTTTAGTAGAAAAGGAACAAGGAACGGAGCTCCCCGGCTTGACACCACAGGGACGTCAGGTGACTCCCGGCCGCTGCCAAGTACGTAAGGGAAGAGGCGTATGGGGGTGTCCGGGATTGGCTTAATACAAAATATTAAGCTTCGTATCGCATTGGAAGGAAAACTTAATTAGAAAAGCAGACTTTATATTAACAGAAGTCCATAACTGGTCAAACAAACTGACCTCCTGCTAGACACAGGAAGGACGGACGAAATGGTACCCACCCGTTAGAAGCTGTGGTACGGTCCTAAGGCAGCCCACTTCTGTGGCCAGACGTAGGGCGCCGAGAGCCTATAGGTGTGGAGGAGCTGGCGGAATGGGGGCGGTGCTTGGGAGTGACGTCATGCTGGGAGAAGTTGGGCAGAGGTGAGGGTTTTGTATAGAGTGAGAGGAGAAGACCTGCAATACCCTGCAACCGGGAGTGTGCCCCCATGGTGGTGATGGCACTGATTGCCTCAGCCTGTGCAGGGGATCCTGGCAGGAAGGACCTTACCATGTGTCTGGTTCCCTAGCCTTCTCATATTGCCATAGGGACACAGGATCTGTGCACCAAGCAGACACTCTCCTGCTATGTCACCAGTTCTTGTCCCCATGCCCAGTGAATAAACACCAGCACATGCCCGTACACTGTGTCCTGGCGGTGCCTCCTTGCAGCAGCTTGAATGGAAACCGCCCTACGGTAACCAGGCATGGCGGGACACAGTGTACCGTGCTTGGTATCAGCACTACTGCTTGTGAAAACAGCCTATCGGCGGGCGTGCCGGAATGTCGATTCGTATCCTAAAGATAATTTCCTGGGAGCGTGTTAAGTCCAGGAAACATTCTCTGACCTGAACTCACAGCATCATAAGGACTTGCTGTGCCATGTGTTTCTGCCCGACGGTAGGGCTATCCTACTGTACTCAGAGTATTACGGGAGTACAGTTAGCGCCGTAACTAGAAATTACTGGGCCCCACAGCAAATTTTTGAGCGGGGGCCCCCAACCCGAGCAAATTCTTCCCAACCCCCTCCTCCTGTGCAACCCCCACTCCTGTGGCTAGTCAAGATTGCACTCTCAGACGAGGCCGGCAGACTCTCCCTCCATTTCCTATAGGGTCACTGTATATAATGTCACTGTATAAGGCCGAATGCCCACGGCAGTGTTCCGCGGCCGAGAGCGGTCCGTGGTATGCCGGGCTGGATTCCTGTTCAGAGCAGTAGTGCACGGCGTCATTGCGTATTACTGTAGTGCAGCGGCGGCATGAAGCGCACGGCGTCATAGCAACCAATGACGCCGTGCACTCCTGCTGTGAACAGGAATCCAGCCCAGCATACCACGGACCGCTCTCGGCCGCGGAACACGGCCGTGTGCATTTGGCCTAATACTGTTGAGGGGCCCTGACAATAAAATCTTATAGTCCTCCTCCTGGGTGGGCCCCTTGTGAGTTTGGGCCCCAAAGCAGCTGCTTCCCCTATAGCTACACCTCTGAGTACAGTGTAGTAGACACGCAGGAACTCACAGCACTAGAAGTCATGAATTGATGATGCTGTGAGTTCAGGCAGAGGAGCAATGTTCCGTCCAGGAAATGTGCCTATCACATGGAGAGGATTTCCCAGACCAAACGTGAAGTTAGCCTTTGGATAGCTCCTCAATACCAAGTCATGGACTGATGGAAGACCCCTTTACCATTCCTACTTGACCAATAACACTTATAGTGCAGACAACAAGAAAGACCTTGGGGATTGGAGCATTCTGTACATTTTGTTCCTCGGCCTTTTGGCTATAGGTAAGGGTGTGTCCCCTGGCAGTCTTGGGGTATAAAAGAATCTAAATATGCCAGGCTCCCGACCCTGCCCTCATCATGTCCCCTTCCCAGGGGGAGGACTTTCTATGCCACTTAAATGTAGGCACAATGGCGTGTAAAAAGTGTCAAACCCAAGATTCGTGAGTTTTTTACGCAAGAAAACCGTCAGGCATTAGGCTGGGCTGAGTGAGCCTGGCATATTTGGGTGTTTCTCCTGAATATATATGGGTGTATGGGGTGGCCACCCAGTCTCTCACCCCTCCATCAACACTGACTCCTGGTGGACGCTGGTTTGGCCATAGGCTGTTAGTAAGCTTTGGCAAAGGGAGGCAATCCGTCAGTGGCCTTTGCCGAGCCTTCTGATCCAGAGAGTTGGGTAATAGGTATATGGGGCCCCCTCTCCTTTTAGGGGAAGGTTTGGCATAAACCACATCCCAGAGAGCACTTTATATGTGGTGTGCTGTGCTTATTTGGGTAGAGCACAACCTTGAGTTTTCATTTAAAAAAAAAAGAAATCTGAAAATGTTGGTGTCATTTTCTGAAGGGACAAGTCGTGTGCCTTTGTTTTGTGATGTTACTTTATTGGTTTGTCCTGTCCTCAAATCATCCATGTGACATTTGCCCTATTGCACACCAAAGGCTCTTTGCAGACCATTAGGCCATTCAGAAGCCTGTAATGTGGGTGCATTTGAGAGTCTGAGTTACAGTCGCAAATCCTGGTCCAACCTGGGGTCTAATGGCTCTGCTAAAAGGAACTGGCAGTTCAGGGGGTTTGTCCTATCACTGCAGCTCTCTCCTTATCACAGCTCAGGAGGCAATTGTAAGATGGAATTGAGCATGTGCGTCCACCTCAAGACAACGAACAGACGTCAGGTGGCGCAATGTAGATACATTTTATTGAATAACTAGTAATACAGTGGCTATGCTAAAAAAAATTATTACATGCAATTAGAAAAGTATTCAGATCCAGGTGCTGGTCTGAAAGCTGCAAAATACTTTTTATGGGACAACCCCTTTAAGACACAAGAAAACAAATCAATATTTGCTACCCGATGCTATTTGTCGTGTTCTAGTGCGGGTACAACTGACCCCTAGAACATCTCACAACGTCGAATACACCAAAGCAAGAATACACAGAGAAATAACAGAGTAGGAAACTGAATCAGCAGGTAAGGAACCAGTGGCAAGAAATACCACTGGACCAAATGCCCCGGTTTTACTTTGGGCCAAACCCAGAGGGCAAAAACCCAGTGAGCCCCGTTCTACACAGAACCCCAGATGGTAGGGATGAACTTAGCCGAAGCTCACTGGTTGCACCTCCAGGATGGTCCCGGTGCACTTGGCCACTTACCTGCAGAGACTGCTGGAGTAAGCACCAGCAGTCCACACAAACAACGAGTGGAACCCAGAAACATGTACTGGAACCTGAACACCGCACAGGACACAGTACCGACAACACACACTGGAACCACAGTAACTTCCTGGACCACCATGCGGAATGGATGCATGGCGGTCTCAGGCAGAGCAGCTCACAGACTCAAATGTCGTCCCTCTGGAGAACCCAGGAGCCCTCCCAGCGAAGGCACAGACTGGGGGATGTCTAGACTCCATGCAGGACGATACAAGGCAGTAACAGGCCAGACACGGAACAACAACTTAGACATGGCATATACAGTACATGAAAATGTACTGTCCATGCAAGACAGCTCATGGCAGTCACAGACCAAACACTAAACCGGAACAGAGAACCCAAACCGGACATAAGACCAGGAAACCTTGATGTCTTAATACGATAGGTGGCCACAAAGATGGGCAGAAGGAAAGCCAGGTAAGGGTACTTTCACACTAGCGTTTTTCTTTTCCGGCACGGAGTTCTGTCCTAGGGGCTCAATACCAGAAAAGAACTGATCAGGCATATCCCCATGTATTCTGAATGGAGAGTAATCCGTTCAGGATGTCTTCAGTTCAGTCATTTTGACTGATCAGGCAAAAGATAAAACCACAGCATGCTACGGTTTTATCTCCGGCCAAAAAAACGGAAGACTTGCCTGAATGCCGGATCCTGCATTTTTTTCCATAGGAATGTATTAGTGCCGAATCCGGCATTCGGAATGCGCAGACTGAAAAAAAGGTAAAAAAAAAAAAATGCCAAATCCGTTTTGTCAGATGACACCGGAAAGACGGATCTGGCATTTCAGTGCATTTTTCTTACTGATCAGTCTTACAAATGCCATCAGTTGGCATACGTTTTGCTGGATTCGGCAGGCAGTTCCGGCGACTCAACTGCTTGCCGGGTCACTCTGCCGCAAGTGTGAAAGTAGCCTAAGGCGCATAGTTCCAGCACCCGACCAGGCTGGAGAACAACTGACTCTCTAGCTAACAGCAACATGATTAAATAGCACCTGGAGACCAGACCAAGACCTAAACCCCACACACAGGCTACCAAAACTACACATCGCCCCTGGCAACCAGCATACACGGCATTAACTGCAGCCAGAGCACAAAAGTGAGCGACATTGAACCCATGCCACAGTGAACCACGCTGAGACGTAACACTATTAGAATTATCCCTAGGCCACTAAGCAACACTATTACAGAGATCTATACACCCAACTAATTTACCTGATAATCACTTCCTTTGAGTCAGTTTCTTTCCCCAACCTAAGGCTGGATTCACACGCCCGTGGAACACGGTCCGTGTGATACCGGCCTGGATTTTTTCTGAGTGCAGGAGCGCACGGCGTCATTGGTTGCTATGACGCCATGAACTTCCTGCTGCCGCCGCAGTACAGTGATACACTGGTATGATCTATACGAGTGTACTACTGTACTGCGGCGGCAGCAGGAAGTTCATGGCGTCATAGCAACCAATGACACCATGCGCTCCTGCACTAAGCAGGAATCCAGTCCGGTGTTCCATGGACGTGTGAATGCAGCCTAACTCAGTATGTCTACACAACTCACCCTTAGGCCCCATGCAGACGAACGTGTCCAGATTAGGTCCGGATGCGTAGCGGATGCGTTCAGTGAAAAATGCGCGATTTCACAAGCAAGTTCATTCAGTTTTGTATGCGATTGCGTTCAGTTCAGTTTTTATCGCAAGGGTGCAATGCAATTTAATGCGTTTTGCACGCGTGTGATAAAAAACTGAAGGTATACAAACAGCATCTCTTATCAACCATCCATGAAAAATGTATCGCATCCGCACTCCTATGGAGCCAGCATTGCGTGAAAATCGCTGAATATAGAACATGCGATTTTCAAGCAACGCACAAGTGATGTGTGAAAAATAACACTTATGTACACAGACACAGTAAAATGAATGGGTCCGGATTCAAAACGGGCGCAATGCGTTCGCATCATACATTCTACCCGCACGGAATACTCGCTTGTCTGCAAGGGGCCTTAGACCTATTTACAAAAGAATCCACCATCACAAATCTCCTCAATTTCCCTTCTATATCAAGACTACAAATTACTGACAAAACATGGGGGAACCACCTTCAAACCATCCTCCACCTCATCTGTTCTCACTAGGAAGAGTTCACGGTTGGCATAAATTCGGCTTCCAGTATCGGAACTGTGGTGAGAGCCACCAGTCACGGTATGCAGACTGAATACGTCACAGCTGGTTATCAACCCTAGATGCGAGCTAGCGCATGCGCAGTGTCGTCATAGTGTTCCTTCCCTGTGCTGACATCAGCCTCAGGGAACGAACTGCGCATGCGCTAGCTCGCGCATCACGAGATTACGGTGCTTTAGCTTTCTGATGTCGGGGAGCAAGGAGGAGATTCTGAGGATGCGGGGCGGTGCTGGGCTCCTTCACGCTAGACTCATCTCAGGGTAATTTGCATATGGATCAAATCCGTTTTTTTAACCCAATAAAAGCACACAGAGCTAAAGGGACTGGATATTGCAGATGTGCTAGTGGCCATCTAGCAACCCATGCCTTCAGCTCTATACCCAAAATCCTGGTGACAGGTTCCCTTTAAGTCAGACAACCCCTTTAACAGAAAAAAAGTATACTGTGGTGCACAATCAGTAGCTTGGTGATGAAATAGCCTTGAAATCATCCTTGAGCTTGAACTCTGTAGGAAAGGAGATACACACCTTAACCTGCCACTGCAAAGTCTCACATGACTAATGACACATATCTTCTATGGGCAGAGTTCATGTTTGCTCTTCATTCATATTCAGTAGTATATGTAATGTAGATTTAGCAATAAAGCATACAGAGGGATTTCAGTGAAGCATACATAGCGATATTTCATTTAACCTCTCCTCAGGATAGATTATCAATATCAGATCAGTGGGGGGGTCTGAAAAAACCCTATAAATGGGTTATCCACCTACACTGCTTTTTTTTTTTCAGACCCCCGCCCACCAACATGGCAGTCACGTGTCACCCACAGTGATGTGACACATTACCGCCGCAGGAAGTCATTGGTTGCAGCGGTGACATGACGTAGATGGTCACGTTACATGAAGGCACCAGCGATGCACGAGGGGGAGCAATGGAGCTGGAACGCAGCAGACAAGTATGCTCACCACATTCTTTCCACATAAGGTATACTCATTGCCCCTCACGCTGAAGAAACCGTCAGCCATGGCAAACAATATTCAAGGATATAGACTTCAGCAGTAAAATCAAAAAGGCTTTATTTCATATCACATTGAAAACAGGTACATGGTCTCCCATCTACACGTTTCTAAGTACACTTAGCCGTGAAACAGAAACTGTTTGTTTCGAAACGCGTAGACGGGAGACCATGTACCTGTTTTCAATGTGATATGAAATAAAGCCTTTTGGATTTTACTGCTGAAGTCTATATCCTTATGGGTGCATTCACACGAACGTATAAATGGATCCGTATCCGTTCCGCAAATTTGCAAAATGGGTGCGGATCCATTCATTTCAATGGGGCCGCAAAAGATGCGGACAGCACATCATGTGCTGTCCGCATCCGTTGTTCTGTTCCATGGCCCCGCAAAAAAGATAGAGCATGTCCTATTCTTGTCCGCAACCTTAGGCACTCTCTATACGGCGCTGACCATGTGCGGTCCGCTATCCGTGTTTTGCGGACCGCAAAACACTTACGGTCGTGTGAATGCACTCTAAGTATGCTCACCACCATAGGACAACCCCTTTAAAGCAATAACTGACTTTCAGGATGTGTGTCTTAGGGTATACAATAAGGGTATAGATATTTATTAATGCTTTCTCTCTCTGCTGTATAAATAGCGAGTTAAAAGGTTTTCCTGAATTTTTTAACTGATCGGGGAGGTCCTACACCCAGGACCCCTGCCGATCAGCTGTTTTGAGAAGGCAGCAGTTTTTTGCAGCTTACCAAGCACAGCGCCGTACATTGTATAGCAGCTGTGCTTGGTATGGCGCTCAGCTCCATTCACTTGAATGGGGTTGAACTGCTCCTAGGCCACATGACACATGAACACAGCGCTCACAGGAGCTGGGTGTCAGTCCCCCACCAATCTGATAATCTATTTTGAGAATATGTCATCGGTATAAAAAAAAAACAGAAATCCCTTTTGAAAGGATTACTGTCATATATATATATTTTTTTTTTGCTAAAGTGTAGGGCAAGTGATAGGTAACAATTTTGCAGTAGACTTTATTTAGCCAAAACGTTTATTTTTGGTAGAAAACTGGGGCTGAAATGGCCCTTAGCAGCACTCTTCAAAAGAGCGTTGCTAAGGGCCATCCGTCCATTAGAAAAGACGGGCTGTGCAGACGCTGTGCTTCTGACTCGTGCTTCCCTGGGAGACAGAAGGCTGGGCACAGGAGTCTTAGGAGTTAAAATTACATTTATATTCCCCCTTTCTATGCAATCTAATGCTCCGTAACATTCACTGACCTGCGATCCCTGTGATAATAATTCATGAATCAGCCGCCGGCTCACTGCGCACAGTGCTTCTACTTCCGGCGGCTGCTTCATGAATTATTATCACAGGGATCGCAGGTCAGTGAATGTTACGGAGCATTAGATCGTACAAAACAAGCACGTTTACCTTTTGTGTCACCCTTATCTCTTCTTAGATTAAAAGCTCTTGCGAGCAGGGTCCTCATTTCTCTTGTAATTATTCACTTGTTTGTAGCTATGTTATTTGTGACTGTGTGTACATGAACCCCTGAACTGTAAAGCGCTTCGGAATATGTTGGCGCTATATAAATAAAGATTATTATGTGCTCTCTAGTCTTCTTGCGCAGTTGCATAGTGTAAATACAGTTGAACAGGAAGACTCAGGAACACATACAATAAGAACCAGAGTGGAACAGCCCGCATACTGTCCCTGCAGTCACGTGAGCATCGCAGAGATGGTGGAATCAGCAGCACAACGGAGGTACGTACTGAACAGACTATCTTCCCTCCACAGATCAGCACACATGCAGATTTTCATTAAAGGCCAGAGAACCCTTTACTCTGGAGCTACAGACACAGTGTAGCTCCATAACATTTCTATGGGCTTATTTATTTTTGTAACCCTGGCCAAGTCTGTTCCTCACAAAAGGGAGACCATCCTAAATAAATGCTCATCCGACATCATTGTCCTTAGTATTGAATTCCTACAAAAATCAATACAGGAATCGAAGGAAAACCTTACAATCATTGAAGCACAACTACTGTCAACTACTTTAACCACTGACTGGGCGGAAATAAAGAAAAAAACGGATAAAATATTGGAAGAACATAAGAAATACTTGGAAAACACCAAATGTACAAAATTCATCCGCGATACCGAGGACTACCAATTAAACAGGGTTTATCGATGGCAGTGGCAGGACACAACCAGAGGATACAACTATACCTCTCACACCGGCTATGTATCCTCCTCAGGCAGCGAAAGATCAACAAGCCAACATCGACAACGTTTTTTTCCCAGGCGCAACTACAGACAACCAAGAAGAAGAAACTACACATACGCCGAGGGAGGGGCACCCACTGACCCAAGCACCACGGGCATGCAGACCTGATCGCAGACAAAATGACCCCACTTAGCCAGGCTCGTTATGTACCTTAAACAAAATTGGTCTACTCTCTACTCCCACGGACCCTCCTATTGTTCAACTGTACTCATACGGACACACTGGGGACGCATCCAGATACTCTTATAGCATACTTCAGGAATACCTAATCTGTATATCGCTCCCCTATATAGTATGCCTCTATGCAAAACTGACATGAGTTAACAATGTTAAAAAATTAGCTGCCACCTTATATGATACCATTTGACGCTGACGACTGCAATGTATGTACTTTTTTACCTTTTTGTAAATATACTTATATGCTCTTTGTATTCTATATTCATACCAGGCCGTGACCAAGGTCTAGTGTTGACCGAAACGTTGGCCAGTAAATTTGTATTCACCTTCTGGACGAATGCCATAATGCTCAACTAATAAAAAAAAAAGTATATTTGATACACCAGCAACTGAGTGCCGTGGTCTATCTTCTATTATTTGAACGTTAAAATTACCACTGAGCACCAACCGCACAAAAAGAAGAGGTGTGCCGTTCAACTTCTCTTCCTGTTCCTCACATACAGTGTGAAGATGGGAGTACCCCTTGAAAGTTGGCTGTCATAGAAAGGTGTCAGAACACATAGGGGGACATTTATTAAGACTGGAGTTTTAGACCCCAGTCTTAAAAAAGACCCATAGCTATCGGTGGTTCCGCCGAAGTTATGAAGGCCTCTCCATAACTTTGGAGCATCCTCTCCATAACTTTGGAGCGCCAGTTCTAAATGTAAGACAGCTTCCTAGCTGGTGTGGGCGGGGAGAAGTCGCAGATTAGTAAATGACCCCCATAGTGAATCACAGATTGCTGCGTATGAGACTAAGTAGACTAATGTTGACCCTTGTCTACCTCTAATAGGCACATGTTATGAGAACTGAACCATAGAACTAAAGAAGATCGCAGCCTGGTCTGATAAATCACATGTGGATGCCTGGGCGCATGTACGTTGCTTACTTGGGAAAATTGTATTAGGAGTGGCCTTGGCAGCACAAGGCAAACCTACATAATAGTAGGCAATGGTATGGCTGATCAGTGTGTCTGTGAACCTCCCCTAGATATAAGCTGATCCCCATCAGTCTGCTTGACATAACTGAGACAAGTTCTACCATAAAAAGTTCCTTCAGGTCATTAGTGCCAGACACCTGGGCCAACTTGACAGATGTTGGCAAATACCCATCAGTCCCTGGAAGTCATAAAGTGCCATATGATAACATTACCAATAACTTGTATTATTGCTATTTTGGGGCTTAGCTGTTCATTACTGCTGACCATATTCAATCATATCACTTGATCAATGACGTGGATGGCCTCACTTTTGAAGGGCAGTTTAGTTTAAGTCTGATAGCAAGAACCTCGTGTCAACTTTGCTTTCCACATGCAATGTACAAATGATGATTCATTCCACTCATTCACAGAGCCAAGAAACTCAAGTCACCTCGGAATTCAAACCCAGATGTCCTACAACTGGTGAAAGGCTGTTTACTACAGTCTAATGGTTTAATAGTATCAAACAGCAACCCTCAGGTGTTAATGAAGATGTAAGGCGCATTACATATTGTATTATATACAGTATAATAGTATCTTTATAAATGACAAAAGCAGTAGAAAAACCGCAAGCAATAAATCAGTGGTCTGCTATTCAAAAATAAATTTCCAATCATAATGGATTCTTTCTCAAGCAAATTCCACTCAATACACATTAGGCCTCATGCACACGACCGTGTTTTTTTAAGGTCCGCAAAAACGGGGTCCGTGATCCGTGACCGTTTTTTCATCCGTGGGTCTTCCTTGATTTTTGGAGGATCCACGGACATGAAAAATTAAAAAAAATCTAAGTCAAGTTTGCCATTGAAATGATAGGAAAAAACGGACATGATAGGAAGAATTCCAGCAAGGCAAAACACTAAAATGTATGTATACACGAGGTAATCATTCCAGCATTCAGCTCTGCTGCTGCGCAAGCGCCGATAAGAAGCTCTTACAGCTTCTCTGTTACTTAGTGACTCCCTCTGTGCAGGCATTGTATTCCACAGTCTCCCTGTCCCTAAGGCTGGGTTCACACCTGAGTATTTTACAGCACGTTCCTACACGCTGTAAAATGCTCAACAGGCAAGAACTAATGATTCCCTATGGGAATGGTTCACACCTGAGCGTTTTACAGCATGTACGATCGCGCTGTAAAACGCCCGACGCCCCAAGAAGTACATGAGCTTCTTTGGGGCGTCTTGTCGCGCGTTCCCGTACATAGACTTCAGCGGGAACGCGCGACAATGGGCGTTCGCTTGTCTCTGTATGCGCGATTGCAAACGCCCGTACAATCGCGAATACAGAGCGCTCCATCACGAACGCTCAGGTCTGAACCCAGCGTAAGAGTGGCCCTATCTCCATTACTGTCTGCGCTCAATGGGTCCCGGTTCATCACATAGGAACAGATCCCTGCTATTCTGCAGATATGCAATAAATGACCAGGTTGGAGACCTCCTTTAAAGGGAATGTGTCATCAGAAAATATTATATTATTTAAATCAGATTTTTCTGTTAAAGGGCTTCTGTCACCCCACTAAACCTTTTTTTTTCTTTTGGTTTACTTATAATCCCTATAGTGCGATTTCTGCATACATAAGCTAAATAATCATTTCGGTCCAGTAGAATTTGTTAAAAACGTAATTTTAAAATATGCAAATTACCTTGCTACCAGCAAGTAGGGCGGCTACTTGCTGGTAGCAGCCGCATCCTCCGATCCTAAAGATGCCCCCTCCGCATGTTGATTGACAGGGCCAGGGAATGGGATCGTCCTCTGCTGGCCCTGTTTGAATTCAAAATATCGCGCCTGCGCCGTACCTGTCTTCAATCGGCGCAGGCGCACTGAGAGGCGGACGCTTGCTCGGCCGCCCCATCCTCAATGCGCCTGCGCCGGGTGTAGATGTGACGTCATCGGCGCAGGCGCATTGAGGATGGAGTGGCCGAGCGAGCAGCCGCCTCTCAGTGCGCTTGTGCCGATTGAAGACAGGTACGGCGCAGGCGCGATATTTTGAATTCAAACAGGGCCAGCAGAGGACAATCCCGTTCCCTGGCCCTGTCAATCAACATGCGGAGGGGGCGTCTTTAGGATCGGAGGATGCGGCTGCTACCAGCAAGTAGCCGCCCTACTTGCTGGTAGCAAGGTAATTAGCATATTTTAAAATTATGTTTTTAACAAATTCTACTGGACCGAAATGATTATTTAGCTTATGTATGCAGAAATCGCACTATAGGGATTATAAGTAAACAAAAAAAAAAACGGTTTAGTGGGGTGACAGAAGCCCTTTAAAGAGTTTGTGCAGAATCCTAAAAAATGTAATCTAGTCTCCTATAGAGCATAATAGTGCACCTGTCAACCGTTCTTAAAGTGGTTGTCCGAGTTCAGAGCTGAACCAGGACACATCCCCTTCTTTCCCCACTCAGCCCCTCTGACATGAGCATCGAAGCGCTCTCTCTTGCCCTGCGCTGAATTGCGCAGGGCAAGGGCTTTTTCTGCATATGCGATGATGTGCTGGGTCTCTGCTAGGCAGAGGCTTCCACCTAGCAGTGAGCCCGTGACATAACCAGCACTAATGGGCAGGCTTTAGTGCTGCTCTAGCCTGTAAAACGGCTAAAGCCCACTCATTAGTGCCGGTGACATCACTAGGCTCCCTGCTAGGCGGAAGCCTCCACCTAGCAGTAAAAATGTAAACAGAAAGGCCCTTGCTTTGTGCGATACACCGCAGGGCAATGGAGAGCATCGGAGCATGAAATGCTATGATGCTCATCTCAGAAGGGTCAGAAGGGCTGTCTGGGTGAAGAAGGGGTTATGTCCAGGTTCAGCTCTGAACCCAGACAACCACTTCAAGTCTTCACTTCACATGCCCCCGCTGTGCTCCATTATTTACAACCCAAACTTCTGGGTTGTGAGCATAGATGAGCTGCAGTCACAGTGCTGTGTGCTGCAAATGTAAACGCCTACTACACCCTTCCTTGGGCTAGAAATTCTGCCCACTACATCCTCCATCATCCCTTTTCTGTCTCCTTCCATAAAGCTTGAATATGGACTCTGCCTACCCTGCTTGTGGATTGAGAGCATTGACCAGCCCATTCCAAGATTACATGGGTCTAACATCACGACCATTTGGATGGGGATTTAATGGACAGGAGGGGACCCACTGAGTTTTCAAGGCATGCACTGTGACCTGTGCAGAGGTCAGGAGGGAGCTGATAAGCTGTGACATCACCTATTGTGAATGGCGGATTCTATGTTATCTATATAGAGGTGTTACTTGTCATTGTAACTCTTTCTGTGATAATAATGATAATACCTACTGAAAAGTTACCTGTACAGAACAGGAAATATTGGCCGATTATTAGACCTAGTGGCCAGTGTGATGATATACATTTTTTTTTAAATTTTGAAACTTAAAAAAAAGTTACAGAAAATGCAATTTAAACAATAGGTAATTTTCTGATGACCACATACCCTTTAAAATTCTATTTACATTGGCTTCAGAAGCATATTCCATCAGAAATGACATGCCACTTTACAGCACCCCTTGTTATGGAGTACTTGAACTGCTGAGCAGTGAAGGAGGATCTGTGCACTGCATAATGGTGGGCACAGTGGGCTGGCGAGGTCATGTGTGTGGACAGCATAGCCTGTTGCTGCACAGGCTCCGTAGTATGGTAGAGCTAGACCAGTGATGGTGAACCTTTTAGAGACAGAGTGCCCAAACTGCAACCAAATACCCACTTATTTATCCCAAAGTGCCAACACGGCAATTTAACCTGAATACCAATATAGTATATCTTCCATGTACTTTATCATTTAGCTATAATAGCTTAATAGCCTACATCCAGTGCGCTGCCTGTGCTGTTCATAGTGTGCCTGCGCTGATGAATGGCAGGAAAAGTCTAAAGCATATTGGTACACCATAGACATTTTCCATGGCGCGGGTGCCCACAGAGAGGGCTCTGAGTGCCGTCTCTGGCACCTGTGCCATAGGTTCGCCATCACTGAGCTAGACTATAATGAAGTATTTGGGGCAGCTCAAGAAGAGTGTGTGTCAAGAGAGTACCAAGAGCCTGTCAGGTCAGAGAAAAGTGGCTGTCAGGACAGACATTGGCCATTGGCCATAGACCCTACAGGGAAATTTTCCGGCGGGCCAATGCAAAGGGGGCCAACAAGCCCTTTTGATAGCCACAGGCCAGGTACATAATGATCTGATGCTCAATGGCCACAAATGCCCTCCTAAACTCAACTCTGATACAGTTGAGTACTGTGGTTGCGGCGGCAGTACTTTGTGCTGCCTTGTCATATTTGGTTCTGCTGGGGCGGGATTCTGTGCTATACTACAGCATTGCAGGCCCTGCCTACTTCTGTTGTCCTGTCCTGTCAGTTTGGACCCACCTACAACATGGGGACACTTTTCGTTTTTTTTCCAGGGCCACTTTAAGTTTCCAATCTGTCCCTATCCAGCGGAGATATGTCAAGAACAAGTGGGTCCTGCCAGCGCTCATTGCCGAAAAGGCAGTGACCTTGAAAATCCTACTGAATCACTTTCTTAATCCTTCTGCCTCTTGATACCCTCCCCCCCCCCCCCCTCATGCTGCTGGCACTCTAACCACCTAATAATCCCATGACCCATCCCGCTAACAGTCACATAGTTACTCCTTTGTGTGAATAGATACGGTCCACCTTCTACATGCAGATCAGCAATAGAACTAGTGCCAAGCTTTGGCACAAGCCCTAGGTGCACTGTATGCCAGAACCAGTGGTTAAAGCTGCAGAGAAGGCAGGCGGGACCGCAGCATAGGCATAAATGTTTGGCTGGCTGTGCAAACTTTAAATGGAAAAAGTTGGTAAGCAACAGCCACTGATAGTTGAGAGGTCACTCTATGGAATGTCCTGCTTGTCGAGGAAGAGAACAGTGGGCAGAGGGGTTCAGCTATGGTGGTGGATCAGTGGAGGAAAGGTTTTGTGCGGTTTAGTTTTGTGCTTCCTGCCTTGCCAGTGCCATAACTTTTTTATTTTTCCATTCACATAGCCATATGAGGGCTTGTTTTTTGCGGGGCAAGTTGTACCTTCTAACGCCTCCATTTAATATTGCATATGATGTATTGAGAAGCCAGAATAAAATTCCAAATGGGGCGAAATTGGAAGAAAAAAAAAGCAATTCCGCCAGTTTTACAGATTTTTTATTTAAGACGTTCGATGTGCGATAAAACTGACCAGTTACTTTCATTCTACAGGTGAGTACGAATCCAGGAATACCTTATATGTTTAGTTTTTTTTTTACGATTTGATACTGATAAAATAATTTAAAAAAATCTGTTTTATTTTTTCATCACCATATTTTGATCACTATAACTATTTTGTAATTATGTGCACAGAGCTGTGTGAGGTCTCATTTTTTGGGAGCGATCTGTACTTTTCATTGATACCATTCTGGGGTGTGGTGTATGACTATGACCACGGCATCTGAAGTGTTAAATGTTAGCGACCACCATTTCCGCCGGTTGCGGACATTAGCCGCGGGTGTCTGCTGTATGAAACATCTTTACAGACCCGACCAGTGCCATACTAGGACAGCGCTGGTCAGAAAAAGGGTTCAAGTGGCCCTGGAAAACAAAAACAAAGAAAGGCCCCATGTTGTAGGTGGAGCCAAATTGACAAAAGGCAGAGCAACACAAGTACACAGGGACAGTAATATCTTAGAGCCACATAAAATACCCCCCCCCCAGCAGAACGAAATATCAGAGTGCAGTAAAACCTACTGCCTCCCCCGCCGCAGAATTTAACTGTATCACTGCCCTGTGGATGGCGATATGGTTGAAGTCAAAAGGGGACCTATGGCCGCCTGCCAGGTGTATAAGTACCTAATGCTTTTAGCCAGGGGCGTAGCTTAAGGCTCATGGGCCTTGGTGCAAGAGTTCAGCTTGGGCCCCCCTTCACTCAGTAGTTTTTGGTGGTCATGGGGAAGGGAAGCACATAGTCTTTGTGCTGCCTGAGGCAAACGGCACCCCCCCCCGCCAAATTATTGACCTAACCCCTCCAGCCAGAGGTGTAACTTGACCAGCATGCACTTTCTATAATACTGGTGTCTTCTTATGTGGCACAAGGATCTTTGGGCCACCTCAGGCTCTTGGGCCCGGTAGCAACTGCTACCTCTGCACCCCCTATAGCCACGCCCCTGCTTTTAGTAGTAATTAATGCTGAGAGCGTCAGATCGTTTTGTACCCAGCCGGCAGCTGTGAGGAGAGGCGATCCAACAGGAAATTTCCCTGCAGGGTCTGTCGCCAGTCTGCCCCTGCCATCTGCAAAGTATTTTTGATTAGTTGAAACACCCCTTTTATAATGATGAGCATAACGTCTTTAATGGGTTGCCACCAAATACCCTGGTTAATCAATATACTAATATTAAATGATTTTATACATGAGTAATATCATCCCAAGAGAATATTCACCTGCTGGTTTTATTGCAGAACTTTTGTACAAATCGCATCAAAGACGCATGGCAATGTAGTGGTCTTTCGAGTGGATTGCAATAGCACCAGTAATAACTCCATAGTAGAATGAATCTTACTTACCTGGATGTTGTCTCTGCAATCAGTGCTTTCAAACAACCAAATTTCGTTTGATTCCCTCAGTCTTTATGCTCATGCCACGTTACATCATGCTGAATGCTAACAGGATTAATGTTAATCTGCTGTCTGTTGTGCAATGCCTTTGCAGCCCTGCCTTGTACATGTCTGGAGGAAAGGCGTTGTAAGGCGGAGAAATGGATTCTAAAAGTCGTTCTGCAAGTAATTATAAAAGAGTAATGGCGGTGTGTATCGATATGCCACATAAACGTGTTCTGAATGCACTACAATGTCTTCTTTGCTATAAGGTGTGGAAGATTTAATTTGAATGTATATTAAAGGGCATCTGTCAGCAGCTTTGCACCTATGACACTGGCTGACCTGTTGCATGTGCACTTGGAAGGTGTTGGTCCCATGTTCATATGCGCCTGCATTGCTGATAAAAATGCTGTTTTAATATATTCAATTGAGCCTCTAGGAGAAATGGAGGCTTTGCCATTGCACCTAAAGGCTCTTAAATGGCCGCACGGGTCCCTTAAGGCCCCTTTCACATGAGCGAGTTTTCCGCACGGGTGCAATGCGTGACGTGAACGCATTGCACCCGCAATGCTGTGTACATGTGCTTTCACGCACTTCTGCTTTGCGTGAAAATAGCAGCATGTTCTATATTCTGCATTTTTCACGCTGCAACACAGGACACATAGAAGTGAATGGGGCTGCGAAAAAAAAATCCGGATGCACTGTGTTCAGTTCCTCAGTGGCTGGCTTCAGGCTGTGCAGTGAGAAACGTGTGCTTTGAGAGTCTCCTGCCCTTGCGGAACGAAATAAGCATGTCCAAAGGCTCAAAACCTATGGATGTTGAGAGGCTCATTTTCCTTGTGCAGGAGAGGCCCTGCATTTGGGATAACCGTTCGGGGAAATACCTGGACGGCTCTAAGAAGGACACCGCATGGGTGCTAGTAGCCCAGGAGGTCTTTGCAGCAATATGGGAGCAAAGTAAAGTCGACAGAGGTTGGGTAAGTGGCCAATCTAAACATGTGTGATCTACGCTGTCCTCCCTTGCCTAGCACATGGCATACGCTGTCCTCTGTAGTATAGTATTGTTTGGTAAATGTTCCTATCTTGTATTCTTTTCACAAAGTTGATGAAGTTAAGAAGCGCTGGCGGAGCTGCCTTGACCAATTCCAGAAGGAGCTAATTCAAGGCCGCAGTTAAGAAAAAGGCCCTATATGTATCGGGAACAGCTCCTGTTCCTGCGTCCGACCATCAATCAGCGTCCGTAGTTATTATTAAAACAATGACCACTACATGTTTATCTATACACACTGTATGTTGATTATGTTGATAATGTAATAT
Organism: Bufo gargarizans; assembly: GCF_014858855.1. Lineage (NCBI taxonomy): Eukaryota > Metazoa > Chordata > Amphibia > Anura > Bufonidae > Bufo > Bufo gargarizans. Next base: position 284,162,473 of record NC_058082.1, read on the forward strand.
TTTACATAGCGTAAATTAGAGATGTCATATTTGGCGATAGCAACAAAGCCGAATCCTCCTTTCTTTTTCAAAAGTAGGTGAACAACATTCCCAAGGGTAATGCGATAATTTGCTAAGGCCAGCTATGCCACTTCTAATTTCTCCAATGTTTCTACATGAGTTATTTAAACAGGACCTGTCACCTCTTCTGACATTCCCTTTTGAATAGCTTCATCCATTCCCTATTTCATAACAATTCTGGAGCATCTATTCTTATGAATATATGTAGTGTCGTCCCTTTATTATTCCTGCTAAAAGTTATAATTTAATTGATATTAGCCTTCAATAAGGGTACAGAGGGGTACTAAGAAGTTGTGGGTGTCTACCTGCATAAACATGGCAACTGTGATTTGATCTAATGAGTCTGTGCAGGTGGACACCCCCAACTGTTTACAACCCATCTGTCCCCTTTCATTGAAGGCTAATATCAATTAAATTATAACTTCTAGCAGGAATAATGAAGGGACGACATTACATAGATTCATAATAATAGATGCTCCAGAATTGTTATGAAATAGGGAATGCATGAAGCTATTAAAAAGGTCCTCTTTACTGTAGTTCTATGTGGTAAATGTATTTTAATGATAGTAGGATGTAACGTGACTTATTTTATTACAACAGTGTGTTCATATATTAATTATTTTATGGTGTTTTTTATTGTTAGAATGGAGGACCACCTTGAAGAGGAAGGTGATGAGTCTGCACCACACCATTCGAGCACCTGTGAGGAGGAAAGTGAAGACTACATCTGGCCCACCTGCAGAAAGTGCGGAGACATCCACAACATCAAAAGCCATGCGTTCCTCTACCTCTGGACAGGGTCGTCGTCCCCCACTTTGTCCATAAGCAGCTGGCCCAGAAGACGCCCCATGTAGGAGGACCATTTGGACCATTTTGCAAAAAGTCTGGAGCATCATTTGAGGAGTGTGCCACAACACCTTTTGCTGAGAACTGAGGCGGCTCTTGGCATTGTTGTGGATGCTGCCATTCCTCCTCATGATCCGTCAGACATATTTTTTGCCCTGGAAAATTGGAGATCATATGGGCACATGTCTGGCCCCCAGCCAATTTCCCAGGTTCCACAGGGGCCGCCACAATACTTATGATTACTATGGGCCACATAGTAGGCCATACAGGCAACCGTATGGCGATACTACATATAGCCATCCTGGCCCCTCCGCCTCCCAAGCTGTTACATCCCAGCACTCTATCCCTCCTTCCCAAAGCACCTACCATGGGTCGCATTTTCAGGCTGCACCAGGTTCACCCAGCCGTTATCTTAATTTTTAATTTGTGATGTCTATTTTTTGTTTATGTTATTTTTTTCAAAAAAGTTTCCTTAACCCCTTCCTGAAATGTGACGTACTATAACATCATTGAAGTCAGTGACTTCCCGCATTTTGATGTAATAGTACGTCATGGTGATCGGGCGGGCACCTGAGGAGTGCGTGCCCGATCACTGCAGGGGGTTCGGTAGTCCCTGGTAGCCGGGCCCCTGCTGTATCCGCCGACATCGCTGTCTAAAGAGATGCCGGCAGATTAACCCCCTTCTATGCCGCGGTCAGCACTGACCACGACATAGTAGTGGTTTGCGGCGGGTGAAGGAGCGCATCGAGTCCCCGTGCTGCTTTGGCGGGGACCCGATGCGTGACAAGGCAGCCTAATGCCGTGCAGAGGCTGCCCAGTGCCTTGCACGGCATCGGGACCTGCCTTCTACGGGTGCCCAGGAGATCCAGCCTCAGGCTGCATCTCCTAGGCAACCTGTTAGTGTATTATTCTGTGTCATACACTAACAGGCAATGCGTTACAATACAGATGTATTGTAATGCATTGCAGAGGGGATCAGACCCCCAAAAGTTGAAGTCCCAGAGTGGGACAGAAATAAAGTGTAGATAAAAAGTAAAAAAAAAGTGTTTTTAATAAAAAAAAATACGTTTCAAGTGAAAAAAAAGAAAAAAACGCCCCTTTCTCCAGATTGCATAAAAAAAAAAGGAAAACACACATATTAGGTATCGCCGCGTCCGTAACGACCGACTCTATAAATATATCACATGATCCACCCCATCCGATAAACACCATAAAAAAAAAAAACTGTGTCAAAAAAAGCTTTACATCACAAAAAGTTCAACACCAAGCGATCAAAAAGGCATATGTCGAACAAAATGGTACCAATAAAACCGACACCTTATTTATCCCGCAAAAAATGAGACCCTACATAAGAAAATCGCTCAAAAAATTAAAAAAATATAGCTCTCAGAACATGGAGACACTAAAGCCCCTTTCACACGGGCGAGTATTCCGTGCGGGTGCGATGCGTGCGGTGAGCGTATTGCACCCGCACTGAATCCTGACCCATTCATTTCTATGGGGCTGTGCACATGAGCGTTGATTTTCACGCATCACTTGTGCGTTGAGTGAAAATCGCAGCATGCTCTATATTGTGCGATTTTCACGCGACGCAGGCCCCATAGAAGTGAATGGGGTGCGTGAAAATCGCATAGCATCCGCAAGCAAGTGCGGATGCGGTGCGATTTTCACGCATGGTTGCTAGGAGACAGTCTTTTCACTGTATTATTTTCCCTTATAACTTGGTTATAAGGGAAAATAATAGCATTCTGAATACAGAATGCATAGTATAATAGTGCTGAAGGGGTTAAAAAAAAATAAAAAAAGTTAACTCACCTTCTCCTCTTGATCGCGTAGTTCCCGGTCTCTTTACTTCTTGAATGATGAGCTGTGGGCTAAATGACCTGTGGTGACGTCAGATCACATGCTCAAATCACATGGTCCATCACCGTGGTGATGGAGCATGTGATCTGACGTCACCACAGGTCATTTAGCCCACAGCTCATCATTCAAGAAGTAAAGAGACCGGGAACTACGCGATCAAGAGGAGAAGGTGAGTTAACTTTTTTTATTTTTTTTTAACCCCTTCAGCACTATTATACTATGCATTCTGTATTTAGAATGCTATTATTTTCCCTTATAACCATGTTATAAGGGAAAATAATACAATCTTCAGAATATCAATCTGAAGCCCGAACTTCTGTGAAGAAGTTCGGGTTTGGGTACCAAACATGCACGATTTTTCTCACGTGAGTGCAAAACGCATTACAATGTGGAAAAATCGCGCATTTTCCCGCAACGCACCCGCCTCTTATCCGGGCCAAAAATAAGACACCCGTGTGAAAGAGGCCTAAAACATCATTATTTTCTTTCAAATAAGCTAATATTGTGTTAAAGTGAAATAATATATTGACTCAAATTTATGACTATCATGAAGTACAATGTGTCACGAGAAAACAGTCTCAGAATGGCTTGGATAAGTAAAAGTGTTCCAAAGTTATTACCACATAAAGTGACACATGTCAGATTTGCAAAAAAATGACTTGGGCAGAAGGGCGAAAACTGGCCCCAGGTAGAAGGGGTTAAGTACTCTGTGCAAAAATAGAGTTTTATTTTCATTTATTTCCTTGTTTGCAGTCTTTCTTATACACATGAAATAATTAAATGTATTTAGCACAAACAGATAGAACACAATAATTCTAAATGTTTCCTATACATTTATAGAACCGAAATACACGTTACTATATAAAAATGATTTATAAATAATTTTGAATTAAAACTATATTAACCAATTGAATGACTTTATTCGACATTTGCCAATTTATTATACATATCTTCCAAACAAACATTTTAATGTCCATTATGCACACAATAGTCTAGACAATACAGATGTAGTTTAGTGGCATGACACATGTAATGATAGTTGTTAGTAATTGATGATGCCAACTACTACTTAATTATGATGGTGATACTGGCATACATTTAATAATAGTGCTTACATTTATCTTTACAGTAATGAGTACATATTTCACATACCGTGTTTAAAATTTAATTTATTCCTATAAAATTAAAGCCTATCACCCGACACACAAACCAACCACACAGCCAAAACTTGGCCACAAATCTACCTTTCCACTAATATAATGTATGCTGGGGGTTTTGATATATGTTGGCAGTAAAGGGGAATGTAGAGGATGGATACATTTTTTTTGCGCGCATGAAAAACACATGCAATCCGCATGTTAACCGCGCGGGAAAAATGCAATGACGTGACGCAATCGCATACAAAACTGACAGCACTGGCAAGCAAAATCGCACGATTTTCCCTGAACGCACCCGCAATGCATCCGAACCAAATCCGTGACGCCCGTGTGAAAGAGGCCTAACAGAGCCAGGCAGTGTAAATGTAATCACACGTGGCCCTGTCGATCAAAGTGGAGAGGGCGCGACAGCTGCAGAGAGAGCAGAGCCTCAAGGAGTTGAGGCATGGTAAATGTCGTAACAACGAAATCCAAAAAAAACAATGGCGGAATTACTGTTTGTTGTTCATTCTGATTCCCAAAAATAATTAAAAAGTAGTCAGTACCTGAAAGTAATACCAATGAAAATGGCAACTTAGCCTGCAAAAATGAACCCTCATACAGCTCTGTCAAGAATATAATAAACATATGGTTCTGAGAAAATGGCTGTACAGGTATCTCAGAGGCACTTTGAACACAGCATGGTACCCATAAATCAATCAATCTATCAAACTCCACACTGCAAAAGCCAAAAGGTGCTCTTTCCCTTCGGAATCCTGCAGCGAACCCAAACAGCCGTTCACATCCACATTTCTGTACCCAGTATAACCCACTTAACAATTTAAGTGCAAGTCTGTAATAGTGCAAGATATTGGGCATTGAAATATAGAAAACTTGCTCTTTTCCCTTTGCACGGTATGTTGCACATTATTTCTGCAAAGTACCTCTGCGGTCATAATGCTCACTCCACCCCTTAAGGAGTGTAGTTTCCAGAATGAGGTCACTTATAAGGGTTTCCATTGTACTAGGCTCAGCAAACGTAAAAATGTAACATGGCACCTTAAAACCATTCCAGTAAGATCCATACTCCAAAAGCCAAATGTCTCTCCTTCCTTTCAGAGCCCTGCTATGTGCCCATACAGCAATTTACATTCACATTTAAGGCATTTCGATACCCAGTAGAACCCACCAAACAAATTAAAGTGTGCAAGCAAAGTACATCATATCGGGCGCTGAAATGTCATATCTGTGGAGAAATTGCAATTATCATTTTGCACCATCGGCTGCGTATTTATTTCTAAAATCTATTTATGCACACTCTACCCTTAAATACCTTGAGAGTGCCTTTGCAATTGTTGGCACAAGCTGTGTAAATCACAACATTGGGCCGTAAATGTGCATGGTGCTCTGTTAAATGTAGAGTGTTTCTAAAACCAGGACGTACAGCATGATAAGAGGGCCTACTTTTCACACTGGCACAAGCTGGACATAACATAATGGGCATTGAAATTACATATCCGTGAACAAAATTAGCAATTTTTACTTTTCACCATCTACTGTGCATTGATTTTTTCCAAAACTCCTGTGTGGTCAAAATGTTCACTACAGCCACTGCCACATTTATAACATGAGGGCACGTGCCTAGTGTGTCAGGAAGGGGGTGGCACTTAAAGGAAACCTGTCACCAGGATTTTGCGCATAGAGCTGGGGACATGGGCTGCTAGATGGCCGCTAGCACATCTGCAGTACCCAGGTCCCCATAGCTCTGTGTGCATTTATTGTGTTAAAAAACTGTTTTGATTGATATGCAAATTACATGATATGAGTCCTGTAGCCGGAGATGAGTCCAGCGGAAAGGAGCCCAGCACCGCCCCGTGTCCTCCGAATCTCCTCCTTGCTGGCTGACGTCACAGAGCTGGAGCGCCGAAATCTCGCGATGCGCGAGCTAGCGCATGCGCAGTGTCGGCATCATGTTCATTCCCTGTACTGGCATCAGCACAGGGAACGAACTACGCATGCGCTAGCTCGCGCATCGTGAGATTTCGGCGCTCCAGCTCTGTGACGTCAGCCAGCAAGGAGGAGATTCGGAGGACGCGGGGCGGTGCTGGGCTCCTTTCCGCTGGACTCCGCTCCGGATACAGGACTCATATCAGGTCATTTGCATATCAATCAAAACAGTTTTTTTTAACACAATAAAAGCGCAGAGAGCTGGGACTAGCAGCATCTAGCAGCCCATGTCCCCAGCTCTATGGCCAAAATCCTGGTGACAGGTTTCCTTTAACAGAGAAAACTAATGATAACTATGTTGATTCTTTCACCTTAGTGTTCCTTCTCAGTGCATTAGCATGCCTCTTTATTGCTAATTTTGTTTATTGTAGCTACATTAGAAGATTTAACCCTCACACTGCTTACCCACAGCTAATGTAACAGTAATCTCCTCAAGAAGGCAGTTTAAGGGTTAAATCCCCTTTCTTGGTGCTGCAGTGTCAGGACAATGTGACTACCATCACACACAAACAGGGATAGTGCAACCCTAAAACTTGCCGGACAGGGGCGTAGCTACAGGGGAAGCGGCTGCTTTGGGGCCCTGACCCGGAAGGGGCCCATCCAGGAGGAGGAGGACTAAAAGACTGTGTCAGGGCCCCCTCAACAGTATTACACAATGAAATTATATACAGTGGCAGTATAGACAGTGTAGAAAACGGATGGAACAGCTGCCGGCCCTGGTCTGAGAGAGCGATCTTTAGTAGCCAGAGGAATGGGGGCGGCATGAAAGGAAGGGGTTACAAAAAAATTACTGGGGGAGTGGGGCCCCATTCCAAAATTTGCTGTGGGGCGCCACTGTTGCCGGACCAACTATCTGTACGTACTGCTCGGTCACCCAAGCAGTGACTCCACAACTGGACTACATCCCTATACTGTGATATGTGTAAGGGCGACACACAACATGTGAACAACAAACAAACACAAAGAGTAATCATAAGGTAAAGGGTCACATGCCAGTTGGACAATAAAGTACAAAAAATGTCAGAGGCACACTAGAAAACCAAACATGCAAAAAGGTCAGAACCAGGCGATTAATACAATATTAAATCGCCAGAAGTAAAAAAAAAAAATAGTCACAATACCAATCCAGAAAACCAAAGCCAAGGGAGTCTTCAGTACCACAAAGGAACAACAGGGGGAACCAGAGAACAATAAATTCACTGGCTCTTCCACATGCAGGTGTCAGCCTTTCATGCTGAGGAGAGAGCAGCTAACACCGACGTCCCTGCACGCTGGGGAAGGTGCTGGCAGCGCGTCCTGATGCTCTGGAACCCCAACATACCACTTCATTGGCCCAGGGCTCCAATGTCCAAACGGGCCGTCCAGCAGCCCTGGGTCCTCCAGCAACTGGACGTCCTTGACCGGACGACCATGACATGCAGTTGACAAAAGTAAGTGATAAGGAGACATCAGGGCACTCAGATGAGGAGATGGGTGAAGCCAGTATATGACCCATATGTACATTGCCAACTAGAAGAGAGAATTTTCCTGCCTGTCTCACAGCTGACATTCCATAACCCGCACACTGACACCAAAGCAGCAAAGTTCCTTAGTATAACTATATAGTAGTGGCCACACAGTAAGGGCTCATTCAGACAGCCGTATGTTTTGTTCTGCACCCGTTCCGCATTTCGCCCCCATCGCAGTTCCGGTGCATTGGACATAGAAGCTCCCATCAAACCAGAAGTAGTTGTGGTCTAGGCAATAATCCACACACCTCAAAATAAATGTACCTTGTGTGTCTGTCATTAATGGGTCTTTCAACAACTGGTTCTCTATAGCTTTCAGTCCTAAGTCCTTCGGTATCACAGTATATAATGATGTCACATCGACTGTCACCAGCCATACATCCTCTTGATCTAATTTTTGTATCAGATCTAATACACTACCCGTATCCTTCAAATATAAAGGAATTAGTGTGACATACTTTTGTAGATGAAATCTATATATTCTGTGATCCTGCTTGTGAGGGAGTTGATGCCCGAAACAATAGGCCTGCCGGGTGGTTTAGAGAAACACTTATGTATTTTTGGTAGGTGGTAAATCACCGGGGTTACTGGATATTTTACAGTTAGGTACTCAAATTCCTTTTTATTTAAGATGTCATCCCTTAGGCCAGGGGTGGCCAACCTGTGGCTCTTGAGCAACATGCGGCTCTTTGCTTCTTCAAGTGAGGCTCTAGCTGTGAAGCCAGGAAGCACTCTCCACCCCATGCTCAGATCTCTTTTCCTGATCAGGCACTGTTACTACTTTGCAGCTCCAGCTCACTCTACACTACGTCCTGATGCACACAGTGTGAGAACGTAGTACGTGGAGACACGCACTATGACCTGACATTGCGCTCATCAGGTCACAGTGGAGAGCATGTCAGACCTGCAGAGTAGCAGGTGCCCGACCGAGCAGAAGCCCAGTGCCTGATCAGGAAGGGAAGAGATTTTTTTAAATGATAGAACTGAGAATGTGGGTCTGATCTGGAAAATCGGGGGTCTGATCTGAGCATGGGGGGTCCAGATCTGAGCAATGGGGGTCTGATCTGAGCATGAGGTTTCAGATTTGAGCATGGCGGTCTTGTTTGAGCATGGGTTGGTCAGGTCTGAGCATGGGGGGGGTCAGATCTGAGAAGGGAGGAGATCTGAGCATGAGGGGAATGATCTGAGCATGTGGTGGAGATCTGAGCACTGAGGGTCTGACACTGGGAGTCTGATTTGTGTTGTCTGATCCAAGCATTGGGGGTCTGATTTTGGGGGTTTGATTTGGAAGTCTGATGAGGTTTGGGGATCTTATTGTAGGTCAGATAAGGATTGGGGATCTGATTTAGGAGTCTGATCTGAGGTTTGATGAAAAATATATTTTTTATTTTTTATCTGCTAATGAACAATAAGAAAAAATATTTTTAGCAGACCTCAGATCAGATGAAAAATATATTTTTTTAATCTTATTTTTCTTTGTTAAAACCTAGGTGTATCTTGTAGGGTGAAAAATACGGTAACTGTGTGTAAACGTATAGCCTGTGGCTCCTGGTAGTCATACTTTTTTTTTTAGGCTCTTTGTGTATGTAAGGTTGGCCACCCCTGGGATAGACCATCACTAGCTCTGGCGGAGAAGCTAAACGGCTCCATCCACTGTGTAGTGGTCGCAGCTGGTTACTGCAGTGCTACTCCCTTGTAAGAATACTAGATGGACAGTAGATGGAGATATGAGGACAGAGATACTGTATGTAGATGTTGAGCTGTACTAAAGCTGATGGTGCGGGGTGTTGGACCCCCGCTGAACAGATAGTGATGGCCTAATCTGAGGATAGGCTTGTAAAATGCTAGATGACCCCTTTAATCAATTCTCACTGCTCCTCTGCAGGTTACCAGAACATTTAACCTAATTCATCAGATAAGTTTGACCAATCTGCTGTACCCTACTGTAAAATATACTGGTGAGCTCTGAAGTGATCATCTCCATTTATTAGCTGCACAGTATGTGAAGAACACTGAACTAGACCTTCTCAGGTGATCATTTGGGTGTCGCTTCAGTAAACATGCAATAGTCTGAATGATAGCATATAACAGAGGACACCTCAGATGTCAGTAGTGTTGCCAATATTTCTCCAGACAAGTTTTGGAGCTGCCTGGGCTCCCTGGCACACCAGGTATATAAAAAGTCTCCATATGGAGCGTTGGGATTGTGAAGGCCTGGACTGGATTTTGCTACTACATACAGAGGGTGAGGTATTTGTAGATTGGCAATCTCTAATGTCATACTGTGCAGGGCCGGCGCTTCCATAGAGGCAAGGGGGGCAATTGCCCCTGGGCCCCCGAGTCCTTAAGGGCCCCCCCCTCGCCGGCCCACAACTAACTATAGGCAGGACAGTGACAGTCACACGGAGATGAGCGCTTTCTTTGTGGAAGTGCTTATCTCCAGTCATCTGTATCGCCGTCCTCAGGACAGCAATACAGATGGCTGTGCAGCAGGGGAGGGAGAGGTGTGTCCCTTCCCCTTCCTCTGATAGGCTGCTGGCCTAGTGCCTGCAGCCTATCAGAGGCAGGCGGAGCGATGATGAGCCCTGAGGCCACAAAGAACGGTTATTTTATATGGGGGCTCTGTATATGGGCATTTTATACTGGGACACATTATGGTGGGTACTATGGGGAAGAGGAGCACTATGGGGTAATCTATGGGGGCACTGAGAAGGGGTATTTTATACTTACAAATTATGGGGGACACTGAGGGCATCTACTGGGGCACTATATAAGGGGCATTTTATACTGGTACATTATGGGGGCCACTAGGAAGGGGGAGAGGAGCACTATGGGGGCATTTACTGGGGCACTATATAGGGGTATTTTATACTGCCACATTATGGGGTTACTATGGGGACATTAGCTCAACTGGGGGCATTACAAGGGGGTATTTTTTGCACTGTCACATTATAAGGAGAATTATTACTACTGGGGGGGGCATTATGGTGGGCTTTATTACTCCCCCATGGTATGAGCCCCCCAGTAGTAGCACCAGCCTCTCCCTGCTCTGCTATCCCTGTGCCCCTTCTCCAAATCCTTATTTTGAAAGCTTTCTCATTAGGATAAAACACATCAGCTCCTCCGAGCCCCCGGGCCAAAGTGTGGAAGTGGCGTCCGAAATCCCCAATGGTCAAGCCAAGTAATTGTAAGTTTCCATATAAAATATGCTTGTTATACTCATATAGCATACACCGTGCCCCACAATATACAGTTTCTTCTGTAAAAGTCATCAAGTGTCATGGGGGGCCCCTTATTCTTTTTCGCCCCAGGGCCCCATTTCACCTAGAACCGGCCCTGATACTGTGTATACATTAAAAGCAGACCATAGTGTTCATATTTTGGAGACAATGTTCACCAAATATCTTAGATTCAGGGGTCCAGCGACGTGATAAAGAACCATGCCTCTCTCTGGTGGGTATATTGTGACCAGAATACTTCCACCAGTGATCGTATGATCATAGACAAGATGGAGGTGGCTCAGGTGCAAACCAGGAGGTCGATGAACCTGGACATTCTTCAATACTAAGACTTCTCAATATATTCAAAATCAAATCACAGTCAAAGAAAATTTATCCAACTCAGGATGACCACAGGGTCTTCCTTCACCGCCCCAACTCACTTCTTGAAACCGTTAATGACACCTTCAAGGAACACTAACACAAGATCCTGTGGTTTGGGGGAGTTATAGCTCTGTTTTAAAACTTGAAGGATTCCTTTCAGATCTCCATAACTTAAGAGGGTTTCCACTGATAGCCTTCTATAGCATATTAAATATATTATCCATGTTTGCAGAGGCTGAACATCAAGACACAGACCTGGGTGGTGGCACTAGGACAGGTCCCGGACTTTTGGCCTAACGGTACAGTTTTTACCACACTCCAACTTGTAGACCACATGACTAAGCACAAAATTGTGACATGCCACTAATTTTGAAGACCAGAAGAGTCTTGAAACACTTTGTGTTGGGGATCAGAGTAAGGTACATTTAAGGGTTAATCAAGGGACATTGGTACTTTCTAAGGGGATAATCGACAAAAAGTATTGCATGATGTTAAAAACAAAACTGGTTCAGGACCCGACTAGAGGGACGGCCATACTGGACTTAGTATTAACCAATAGGCCGGACAGAACAACAGACGTGCAGGTTGGGGGACACCTGGGAAATAGTGACCACAAAGTAATAACCTTCCAATTATCATTCAAAAGAGCGTTTCTACAGGGAGGAACAAAAATACCAAACTTCAAAAAAGCTAAATTTAGCCAACTAAGAGAGGCCATAGGCCAAACTAACTGGGACAAAGTCCCCAAAAATAAAAATACAGCCACAAAATGGGATATCTTTAAAAACATCCTAAAATCTCATTGTGAGAGGTACATACCGTATGGTAATAAAAGGTTAAGGAACAAAAAGAAACCAATGTGGATAAATAGAACTGTAAAGAAAGCAATAAATGACAAAAAGAAAGCATATCATTCACTGAAACAGGAGGGGAGCACGGAAGCACTGAAAAACTATAAGGAAAAAAATAGAACATGTAAAAAACAAATAAAAGCGGCCAAACTAGAGACCGAGAGATTAATTGCCAAAGAGAGTAAAACTAACCCTAAAATGTTCTTCAATTATATAAATGTTAAAAAGTATAAATCTGAAGGTGTCGGCCCTTTAAAGAGTAATGAGGGGGAAGTCGCAGAGAGCGACGAGGAGAAAGCAAAGCTGTTAAATATTTTTTTCTCCAATGTATTCACTGAGGAAAATAAATTGTCAGATGACATGCAGAATGCAAAAATAAATTCCCCATTAAAAGTGTCCTGTCTGACCCAGGAAGAAGTACATCAGCGACTTAAAAAGATTAAAATAGACAAATCGCCAGGACCGGATGACATACACCCCCGTATCCTAAAGGAATTAAGTAATGTCATAGCCAGACCCTTATTTCTGATATTTGCAGACTCTATACTGACAGGGAATGTCCCACAGGATTGGCGCATGGCATATGTGGTGCCAATATTCAAAAAGGGGCCAAAAACAGAGCCTGGAAACTATATGCCGGTAAGTTTAACATCTGTTGTGGGTAAACTGTTTGAAGGTTTTCTGAGAGATGCTATATTAGAGCATCTCAACAGAAATAAGCAAATAACGCCATATCAGCATGGCTTCGTGAGGGATCGGTCATGTCAGACTAATTTAATCGGTTTCTATGAAGAGGTAAGTTCTAGACTTGACAGCTGCGAATCAATGGATGTCGTATATCTGGACTTCTCCAAAGCATTTGACACTGTACCACATAAAAGGTTAGTATATAAAATGAGAATGCTCGGACTGGGGGAAAACATCTGTATGTGGGTAAGTAACTGGCTCAGTGATAGAAAACAGAGGGTGGTTATTAACGGTACACACTCAGATTGGGTCACTGTCACTAGTGGGGTACCTCAGGGGTCAGTATTGGGCCCTATTCTCTTCAATATATTTATTCATGATCTTGTAGAAGGCTTGCATAGTAAAGTATCAATTTTCGCAGATGACACTAAACTGTGTAAAGTAATTTACACTGATGAGGACAGTATACTACTACAGAGGGATCTGGATAGATTGGAGGCTTGGGCAGATAAGTGGCAGATGGGGTTTAACACTGATAAATGTAAAGTTATGCACATGGGAAGGAAAAATGCAAGTCACCCGTACATACTAAATGGTAAAACACTCGGTAACACTGACATGGAAAAGGATCTAGGAATTTTAATAAACAGCAAACTAAGCTGCAAAAACCAGTGTCAGGCAGCTGCTGCCAAGGCCAACAAGATAATGGGTTGCATCAGAAAGGGCATAGATTCCCGTGATAAGAACATAGTCCTACCACTTTACAAATCGCTAGTCAGACCACACATGGAGTACTGTGTACAGTTCTGGGCTCCTGTAAACAAGGCAGACATAGCAGAGCTGGAGAAGGTCCAGAGGAGGGCATCTAAAGTAATAACTGGAATGGGGCAACTACAGTACCCTGAAAGATTATCAAAATTAGGGTTATTCACTTTAGAAAAAAGATGACTGAGGGGAGATCTAATTAATATGTATAAATATATCAGGGGTCAGTACAGAGATCTCTCCCATCAGCTATTTATCCCCAGGACTGTGACTGTGACGAGGGGACATCCTCTGTGTCTGGAGGAAAGAAGGTTTGTACACAAACATAGAAAAGGATTCTTTACGGTAAGAGCAGTGAGAATATGGAACTCTCTGCCTGAGGAGGTGGTGATGGTGAGTACAATAAAGGAATTCAAGAGGGGCCTGGACGTATTTCTGGAGCTTAATAATATTACAGGCTATAGCTACTAGAGAGGGGTCGTTGATCCAGGGAGTTATTCTGATTGCCTGATTGGAGTCGGGAAGGAAGTTTATATTCCCCTAAAGTGGAGAGGATTGGCTTCTACCTCACAGGGTTTTTTTTTGCCTTCCTCTGGATCAACTTGCGGGATGGCGGGCCGAACTGGATGGACAGATGTCTTTTTTCGGCCTTGTGTACTATGTTGCTATATAAGCAAGAGGGTGAGCTTACAGAAGTGTCTGATCCTCCAGTGGGCCCGGGCTTCTCCATTTCTGTAGCCAGAGCACAATAACATCCACAGCACCAACCCAACAATTCCTACATTGTAGACTGATCTGTGGTGATGCTGAGGGTGGAGGGAAATGTAGGGTCTGTGTAGTTGAGGGACAGGATCTCAGTCAGGATAGTCAATCCAACAAATGTCCTTTAGGGATAAAAGGTGAGGGGACAGTCTGAATTCTCCACCATGAGAGCTTGTCCTGCCCTTGGAAGCAGCAAAGATATGAATGGAGCCTCTTCTGATGCTGTGGACGCCACCGCACCTCTAACCATGAAGGACTTTTGGGTATATTTTCCCTCACGTGCCCCTCAGTATCCAGAATAATATTGAGAAATACACCAACCGCTATAATGATCAAAAGATAAAAACCTCAGTATATAATCAAAGAGACTCAAAATCACCTGGTCGGCGAGGGGTTAAAAAGACGTTTTTATTAAAAGCCTGTGGTTTTAGATGAATTTCTTCATAGCACATTAATAGTGTAATAATATGTAGGATATAACACTGATCAGATATTACGCCCCCTGGTGGAGATATGAGGAGTGATAGCAGCCGGTCACCATCTCCACAACTTCATGATATCACACATACAGGACCATGCACTGCAGTGAGATAACAGCGTCCTGTCCCTTTAAATTTCCTCTTCCAGATGTCACTGCTCAGCAGCCAATGGGATCGCTGGATTTGAATTTGAAAGGAAACCAACGGTCAGTGGTCCTCAGACCGTTACAGAACGACGAGAGGTGAAGATGGACGCCGGTGAGTTCTCACACCCCTCATGACAGAAGTGACGCTTATCTCATCTCCCATGATGCTTCACTCACAGGATTAGGGTTCTGCCGAGGGCTTTATCCTTCATCCTACTAGGGGGAGCTAGCTGTATATGTGTACTGCCCCAATATTAGCTGTATACATATGGGTGTAGTGAGCTCCCCCTAGTGACTGGTGCAGGAAACTGGATTTTTTTTCCAGTTACAGTGGAATGCGAAAGTTTGGGCAACCTTGTTAATCGTCATGATTTTCCTGTATAAATCGTTGGTTGTTACGATAAAAAATATCAGTAAAATATATCATATAGGAGACACACACAGTGATATTTGAGAAGTGAAATGAAGTTTATCGGATTTACAGAAAGTGTGCTATAATTGTTTAAACAAAATTAGGCAGGTGCATACATTTGGGCACTGTTGTCATTTTATTGATTCCAAAACCTTTAGAACTAATTATTGGAACTCAAATTGGCTTGGTAAGCTCAGTGACCCCTGACCTACATACACAGGTGAATCCAATTATGAGAAAGAGTATTTAAGGGGGTCAATTGTAAGTTTCCCTCCTCTTAATTTTCTCTGAAGAGTAGCAACATGGGGGTCTCAAAACAACTCCCAAATGACCTGAAGACAAAGATTGTTCACCATCATGGTTTAGGGAAAGGATACAGAAAGCTGTCTCAGAGATTTCAGCTGTCTGTTTCCACAGTTGGGAACATATTGAGGAAATGGAAGACCACAGGCTCAGTTCAAGTTAAGGCTCGAAGTGGCAGACCAAGGAAAATCTCGGATAGACAGAAGCGACGAATGGTGAGAACAGTCAGAGTCAACCCACAGACCAGCACCAAAGGCCTACAACATCATCTTACTGCAGATGGAGTCACTGTGCATCGTTCAACCATTCGGCGCACTTTACACAAGGAGATGCTGTATGCGAGAGCGATGCAGAGGAAGCCTTTTCTCCGCACACAGCACAAAAAGTGCCGCTTGAGGTGGGCTAACGCACCTCTGGACAAGCCAGCCTTATTTTGGAATAAGGTGCTATGGACTCATGAAACAAAAATTTAGTTATTTGGCCTGACAAGGGGCGTTATGCATGGAGGAAAAAGAAAACAGCATTCCAAGAAAAACACCTGCTACCTACAGTAAAATATGGTGGTGGTTCCATCATGCTGTGGGGCTGTGTGGCCAGTGCAGGGACTGGGAATCTTGTCAAAGTTGAGGGACGCATGGATTCCACTCAGTATCAGCAGATTCTGGAGACCAATGTCCAGGAATCAGTGACAAAGCTGAAGCTGCGCCGGGGCTGGATCTTTCAACAAGACAACGACCCTAAACACTGCTCAAAATCCACTAAGGCATTTATGCAGAGGAACAAGTACAACGTTCTGGAATGGCCATCTCAGTCCCCAGACCTGAATATAATTGAAAATCTGTGGTGTGACTTAAAGAGAGCTGTCCATGCTCGGAAGCCATCAAGCCTGAATGAACTAAAGATGTTTTGTAAAGAGGAATGGTCCAAAATACCTTCAACCAGAATACAGACTCTCATTGGAACCTACAGAAAGCGTTTAGAGGCTGTAATTTCTGCAAAAGGAGGATCTACTAAATATTGATTTAATTTCTTTTTTGTGGTGCCCAAATTTATGCACCTGCCTAATTTTGTTTAAACAATTATAGCACACTTTCTGTAAATCCAATAAACTTCATTTCACTTCTCAAATATCACTGTGTGTGTCTCCTATATGATATATTTAACTGACATTTATTATCGTAACAACCAACGATTTATACAGGAAAATCATGACGATTAACAAGGTTGTCCAAACTTTCGCATCCAACTGTAATTTAATGTTATGAAGGGAAATTCTGTGCTAGGTGTGTCTATATAGGCACTCTGCTGCCAGTAATGTATATTGAGGGCACCATACTGATATTATTATTATTGGGGTATGTTTATGGTGTTGTTGAGGCAATTTACCTCACATTTTGGAGTATTGATTTATTTATGGGCTAGAAAACAATCTTTCATGTCATACATCTTTATATGGCACCAGTACAACCCAGTCTGCATTATGGGGGAGATGTATCAGAACTGGTGCAAAGGAAAACTGGCTCAGTTGCCCATAGCAACCAGATTCTACCTTTCATTTTTCAGAGCTGCTTTGTAAAATGAAAGGAACGATCTGATTGGTTGCTATGGGTAACTGAGCCAGTTTTCCTTCATATCAGTTGAGATAAATCTCCCCTCTGTGTTATGTGCGGTATTACGTATATGGGCCCTTCTGCTATAAGGGACACTACAAATACCCAATAAAGACGGCACTATACATATATATATATATATATATATATATATATATATATACTGCATGATCATATGTGATTATTATCCTCTTATATGTAACGTGAATGTCCGACTTTTATCATCAGGACATTTTTTATTTAGATTTCATTTCTAGATATATTTTTATAGTGATCAGAGCTCTGTTTTACTGATACAAAGCTCCAAATCCTCAGGACTGATATAAATGGTAACATTAGATCTGCCTGCAGACACCACTAGAGGGAGCTCAGGACTGATGACTGCCTGTACAGTGCGCTCCTCTGCTCCCCCTAGTGGTGGCTGCAGGAAGCTACAATTTATCATTTTATTCTAAGGTTCTGCAGGGGATTTGGAGCTCTGTATAAGGAAAGCTGATCTCTGAATGACTGCTATAAAGATATATGAAGAAGTTATAAATGGTCCTCCAGGACTTCCATATTACCACCCCTAGGACCAGCCATCAGTGTGTGATCACAAGGGTCCTACACCTGGGAGAACATTCACTGCCTTTATCAGATCTGTGACTAAGTCTCTTTTATGGGTTAACAGATCGCGCTGTGATTTCTTCAATTCTGGACGAGTATAGGATTGGAGCAGGCCGCACTTCTCTGGAGGTAAGTGGCTTCATTGTGTACTGGCCCTTTGTCCTATCACCCATGAGGAGTGGTAAGTGGTCACTCACTGTATTCTCTTCTCTTTAGGACATCTACTGCCTCCAGCATTGCATCTATGGCCTGACACCCTTCTTAAGTAAGTATTTTTGGTAATAAGACTCAGCTATGAAAACTTGAGGTTTAGACTGATCTGAAGTAAACTCATGATCTGGTTGTCTTCTCTCTGCAGCTTATCCCCGCACTGTGGAGGAGAGAGACCAACAACGTCTCATTTACTCCATGAGATTCCTCCCATCTCCAATCTTCAAGATGGAGGTGAGTGATCCTACTGCCTGTCATATTGTCTTCCAGATTCCTCCATGTTCTGTATATAGATGTGAAGGATTTATAGGAACGTCTCATAGACCATTTACTGAATCTGATCTTAGCGCCTCATGCCATCAAACCGCGAAGCTCAAAGGAAATACCTGCCTTTTCCACTGGAGGAAGAAGATCCAGAGCCAGCATTGATGATGGCAAGCCGCCTGTGTGAAGACCTGACGGTGGAGAAGGCCAAGGGAGAGCGAGAGGAGGCAGACACAACCCGGGCGCAGCAGGATGAAACGACTGAGAAGACATCCGCCAAGGAGCAGAGGATGGTGAAACAGAAACTGGACGTGAAGAGCAAGAACCTGAGAAGAGTTCAGCATCAGCCTGGAAGAAGACAGAAGATCCGCCAGCCAACCACCTTCCAGTATGTGAACACCAACCTGAGAGGAAAGAAGAACATCCTCTGGACCATCCTCTTCAAACCATTCTGCCGGTGAAGGATGGTAAGGAGCTGTAAGACCACCAGCAGCAACCAAATCAAAAAAATATTATATATGTAGCATATTGTAATAAGTCAAAGGGTAGTACTATAGCAATAAATCTATAAAAGTAGTAAAAATAAATAACATAAATATAATTAGTAAACTTAGAAATAAGATCAGGGTGTTTGATCCAGGGTTCTAGGACTGATCGCCTTTTCCCGGGGTCAAGAAGGAATTTTTCCCCTGTGACACGAATTGGCTGAATGTGTCCAGGGGTTTTCGCCTTCTTCTGGATCAACAGGTTTAGGGATAGGGACCTAATTTAGGGATAGGGATTAGGGGGCTTGATCCAGGGTTCTAGGACTGATCGTCTTTTCCCGGGGTCGAGAAGGAATTTTTCCTCTGTAACACGAATTGGCTGAATGTGTCCAGGGGTTTTCGCCTTCTTCTGGATCAACTACGTTAGGGATAGGGATCTAATTTATAGTAAAATATCTACAGTAATATTAGTAACAAAAGTAATTGCAGTATTTTGATTAATTAAGTATAATAATAAATTATACCAGGATTTAGGCTGTTTGATCCAGGGTTCTAGGACTGATCGCCTTTTCCCGGGGGCGAGAAGGAATTTTTCCCCTGTGACACGAATTGGCCGAATGTGTCCAGGGGTTTTCGCCTTCTTCTGGATCAACTACTTTAGGGATAGGGATCTAGATTATAGTTATAGGAAAATGAAAATAGAAATATTAGTAATAATAAATGTCATATGTAGGTTAGTTAGCTATAGTAATAAATTAAAATAGAGATCAGGAGTTTTGATCCAGGGTTCTAGGACTGATCGCCTTTTTCCGGGGTCGAGAAGGAATTTTTCCCCTGTGACACGAATTGGCTGAATGTGTCCAGGGGTTTTCGCCTTCTTCTGGATCAACAGGTTTAGGGATAGGGACCTAATTTAGGGATAGGGATCAGGGGGCTTGATCCAGGGTTCTAGGACTGATCGCCTTTTCCCGGGGTCGAGAAGGAATTTTCCTCTGTGACATGAATTGGCTGAATGTGTCCAGGGGTTTTCGCCTTCTTCTGGATCAACTACGTTAGGGATAGGGATCTAGTGTATAGTAAAATATCTATAGTAATATTAGTAACAAAAGTAATTGCAGTATTTTGATTAATTAAGTATAATAATAAATTATAACAGGATTTAGGCTATTTGATCCAGGTTTCAAAGACTGATCGCCTTTTCCCGGGGTCGAGAAGGAATTTTTCCCCTGTGGCACGAATTGGCTGAATGTGTCCAGGGGTTTTCGCCTTCTTCTGGATCAACAGGTTTATGGATAGGGACCTAATTTAGGGATAGGGATCAGGGGGCTTGATCCAGGGTTCTAGGACTGATCGCCTTTTCCCGGGGTCGAGAAGGAATTTTTCCCCTGTGACACGAATTGGCTAAATGTGTCCAGAGGTTTTCACCTTCTTCTGGATCAACAGGTTTAGGGATAGGGAACTAATTTAGGGATAGGGATCAGGGGGTTTGATCCAGGGTTCTAGGACTGATCTTCTTTTCCAGGGGTCGAGAAGGAATTTTTCCCCTGTGACACGAATTGGCTGAATGTGTCCAGGGTTTTTTGCCTTCTTCTGGATCAACAGTTTTAGGGATAGGGATCTAGTTAAATACTATTAGATATATCAGTAGTAATATAATAGAAATAAGTCAGGAGAATACAGCAGGGATAGCAGTAGTATAATAAGGGGAATAATAGTAATAATTCTAATAGTATATAATAAATAATAGGATAGTCATTAGTGTTAGTGTAGGAACCCACTTGAAGGAGGTCGCCTTGACGTGGCAAGTGGGCTTATACATTTTGATAACAATGTATACTAAGAACCTCCTGTCCATGGTTATAGCTGCAGTAGATGGCGGTACGACATGTGGATGGGGACAGAAACAGAGGCCACTGAAAGCTTTCTTTAATAGAATGCTTTATATTTTGATTGGCCTGATGTGACTGAGCCCTGGACCTGCAGTGCCAGGCATCCCTACCCACCCCACCGAGGGGGTGGGGGGTGGGACGCAGGGTTCATTACACCCATCCGGAAAGGAGCCCAGCACCGCCCCGCGTCCTCTGAATCTCCTCCTTGCTGGCTGACGTCACAGAGCTGGAGCGCCGAAATCTCACGATGCGCGAGCTAGCGCATGCGCAGTGTCGGCATCATGTTCATTCCCTGTACTGGCATCAGCACAGGGAACGAACTACGCATGCGCTAGCTCGCGCATCGCGAGATTTCGGCGCTCCAGCTCTGTGACGTCAGCCAGCAAGGAGGAGATTCGGAGGACGCGGGGCGGTGCTGGGCTCCTTTCCGCTGGACTCCTCTCCGGATACAGGACTCATATCAGGTCATTTGCATATCAATCAAAACTGTTTTTTTAACACAATAAAAGCGCAGAGAGCTATGGGACCTGGGTACTGCAGATGTGCTAGCGGCCATCTAGCAGCCCATGTCCCCAGCTCTATGCGCAAAATCCTGGTGACAGGTTCCCTTTAACAGAGAAAACTAATGATTTATGTTGATTCTTTCCCCTTAGTGTTCCTTCTCAGTGCATTAGCATGCCTCTTTATTGCTAATTTTGTTTATTGTAGCTACATTAGAAGATTTAACCCTCACACTGCTTACCCACAGCTAATGTAACAGTAATCTCCTCAAGAAGGCAGTTTAAGGGTTAAATCCCCTTTCTTGGTGCTGCAGTGTCAGGACAATGTGACTACCATCACACACAAACAGGGATAGTGCAACCCTAAAACTTGCCGGACAGGGGCGTAGCTACAGGGGAAGCGGCTGCTTTGGGGCCCTGACCCGGAAGGGGCCCATCCAGGAGGAGGAGGACTAAAAGACTTTGTCAGGACCCCCTCAACAGTATTACACAATGAAATGATATACAGTGGCAGTATAGACAGTGTAGAAAACGGATGGAACAGCTGCCGGCCCTGGTCTGAGAGAGCGATCTTTAGTAGCCAGAGGAATGGGGGCGGCATGAAAGGAAGGGGTTACAAAAAAATTACTGGGGGAGGGGGGCCCCATTCCAAAATTTGCTGTGGGGCGCCACTGTTGCCGGACCAACTATCTGTACGTACTGCTCGGTCACCCAAGCAGTGACTCCACAACTGGACTACATCCCTATACTGTGATATGTGTAAGGGCGACACACAACATGTGAAAAACAAACAAACACAAAGAGTAATCATAAGGTAAAGGGTCACATGCCAGTTGGACAATAAAGTACAAAAAATGTCAGAGGCACACTAGAAAACCAAACATGCAAAAAGGTCAGAACCAGGAGATTAATACAATATTAAATCGCCAGAAGTAAAAAAAAATAAATAGTCACAATACCAATCCAGAAAATCAAAGCCAAGGGAGTCTTCAGTACCACAAAGGAACAACAGGGGGAACCAGAGAACAATAAATTCACTGGCACTTCCACATGCAGGTGTCAGCCTTTTATGCTGAGGAGAGAGCGGCTAACACCGACGTCCCTGCACGCTGGGGAAGGTGCTGGCAGAGCGTCCTGATGCTCTGGAACCCCGACATACCACTTCATTGGCCCAGGGCTCCAATGTCCGAACGGGCCGTCCAGCAGCCCTGGGTCCCCCAGCAACTGGATGACCATGACATGCAGTTGACAAAAGTAAGTGATAAGGAGACATCAGGGCATCAGATGGGTGAAGCCAGTATATGACCCATATGTACATTGCCAACTAGCAGAGAGAATTTTCCTGCCTGTCTCACAGCTGACATTCCATAACCCGCACACTGACACCAAAGCAGCAAAGTTCCTTAGTATAACTATATAGTAGTGGCCACACAGTAAGGGCTCATTCAGACAGCCGTATGTTTTGTTCTGCACCCGTTCCGCATTTCGCCCCCATCGCAGTTCCGGTGCATTGGACATAGAAGCTCCCATCAAACCAGAAGTAATTGTGGTCTAGGCAATAATCCACACACCTCAAAATAAATGTACCTTGTGTGTCTGTCATTAATGGGTCTTTCTACAACTGGTTCTCTATAGCTTTCAGTCCTAAGTCCTTCGGTATCACAGTATATAATGATGTCACATCGACTGTCACCAGCCATACATCCTCTTGATCTAATTTTTGTATCAGATCTAATACACTACCCGTATCCTTCAAATATAACGGAATTAGTGTGACATACTTTTGTAGATGAAATCTATATATTCTGTGATCCTGCTTGTGAGGGAGTTGATGCCCGAAACAATAGGCCTGCCGGGTGGTTTAGAGAAACACTTATGTATTTTTGGTAGGTGGTAAATCACCGGGGTTACTGGATATTTTACAGTTAGGTACTCAAATTCCTTTTTATTTAAGATGTCATCCCTTAGGCCAGGGGTGGCCAACCTGTGGCTCTTGAGCAACATGCAGCTCTTTGCTTCTTCAAGTGAGGCTCTAGCTGTGAAGCCAGGAAGCACTCTCCACCCCATGCTCAGATCTCTTTTCCTGATCAGGCACTGTTACTACTTTGCAGCTCCAGCTCACTCTACACTACGTCCTGATGCACACAGTGTAAGAACGTAGTACGTGGAGACACGCACTATGACCTGACATTGCGCTCATCAGGTCACAGTGGAGAGCATGTCAGACCTGCAGAGTAGCAGGTGCCCGACCGAGCAGAAGCCCAGTGCCTGATCAGGAAGGGAAGAGATTTTTTTAAATGATAGAACTGAGAATGTGGGTCTGATCTGGAAAATCGGGGGTCTGATCTGAGCATGGGGGGTCCAGATCTGAGCAATGGGGGTCTGATCTGAGCATGAGGTTTCAGATTTGAGCATGGGGGGCAGATCTGAGCATGGCGGTCTTGTTTGAGCATGGGTTGGTCAGGTCTGAGCATGGGGGGGTCAGATCTGAGAAGGGAGGAGATCTGAGCATGAGGGGAATGATCTGAGCATGTGGTGGAGATCTGAGCACTGAGGGTCTGACACTGGGAGTCTGATTTGTGTTGTCTGATCCAAGCATTGGGGGTCTGATTTTGGGGGTTTGATTTGGAAGTCTGATGAGGTTTGGGGATCTTATTGTAGGTCAGATAAGGATTGGGGATCTGATTTAGGAGTCTGATCTGAGGTTTGATGAAAAATATATTTTTTATTTTTTATCTGCTAATGAACAATAAGAAAAAATATTTTTAGCAGACCTCAGATCAGATGAAAAATATATTTTTTTAATCTTATTTTTCTTTGTTAAAACCTAGGTGTATCTTGTAGGGTGAAAAATACGGTAACTGTGTGTAAACGTATAGCCTGTGGCTCCTGGTAGTCATACTTTTTTTTTTAGGCTCTTTGTGTATGTAAGGTTGGCCACCCCTGGGATAGACCATCACTAGCTCTGGCGGAGAAGCTAAACGGCTCCATCCACTGTGTAGTGGTCGCAGCTGGTTACTGCAGTGCTACTCCCGTGTAAGAATACTAGATGGACAGTAGATGGAGATATGAGGACAGAGATACTGTATGTAGATGTTGAGCTGTACTAAAGCTGATGGTGCGGGGTGTTGGACCCCCGATGAACAGTGATGGCCTAATCTGAGGATAGGCTTGTAAAATGCTAGATGACCCCTTTAATCAATTCTCACTGCTCCTCTGCAGGTTACCAGAACATTTAACCTAATTCATCAGATAAGTTTGACCAATCTGCTGTACCCTACTGTAAAATATACTGGTGAGCTCTGAAGTGATCATCTCCATTTATTAGCTGCACAGTATGTGAAGAACACTGAACTAGACCTTCTCAGGTGATCATTTGGGTGTCGCTTCAGTAAACATGCAATAGTCTGAATGATAGCATATAACAGAGGACACCTCAGATGTCAGTAGTGTTGCCAATATTTCTCCAGACAAGTTTTGGAGCTGCCTGGGCTTCCTGGCACACCAGGTATATAAAAAGTCTCCATATGGAGCGTTGGGATTGTGAAGGCCTGGACTGGATTTTGCTACTACATACAGAGGGTGAGGTATTTGTAGATTGGCAATCTCTAATGTCATACTGTGCAGGGCCGGCGCTTCCATAGAGGCAAGGGGGGCAATTGCCCCTGGGCCCCCGAGTCCTTAAGGGCCCCCCCCTCGCCGGCCCACAACTAACTATAGGCAGGACAGTGACAGTCACACGGAGATGAGCGCTTTCTTTGTGGAAGCGCTTATCTCCAGTCATCTGTATCGCCGTCCTCAGGACAGCAATACAGATGGCTGTGCAGCAGGGGAGGGAGAGGTGTGTCCCTTCCCCTTCCTCTGATAGGCTGCTGGCCTAGTGCCTGCAGCCTATCAGAGGCAGGCGGAGCGATGATGAGCCCTGAGGCCACAAAGAACGGTTATTTTATATGGGGGTTCTGTATACGGGCATTTTATACTGGGACACATTATGGTGGGTACTATGGGGAAGAGGAGCACTATGGGGTAATCTATGGGGGCACTGAGAAGGGGTATTTTATACTTACAAATTATGGGGGACACTGAGGGCATCTACTGGGGCACTATATAAGGGGCATTTTATACTGGTACATTATGGGGGCCACTAGGAAGGGGGAGAGGAGCACTATGGGGGCATTTACTGGGGCACTATATAGGGGTATTTTATACTGCCACATTATGGGGTTACTATGGGGACATTAGCTCAACTGGGGGCATTACAAGGGGGTATTTTTTGCACTGTCACATTATAAGGAGAATTATTACTACTGGGGGGGGGCATTATGGTGGGCTTTATTACTCCCCCATGGTATGAGCCCCCCAGTAGTAGCACCAGCCTCTCCCTGCTCTGCTATCCCTGTGCCCCTTCTCCAAATCCTTATTTTGAAAGCTTTCTCATTAGGATAAAACACATCAGCTCCTCCGAGCCCCCGGGCCAAAGTGTGGAAGTGGCGTCCGAAATCCCCAATGGTCAAGCCAAGTAATTGTAAGTTTCCATATAAAATATGCTTGTTATACTCATATAGCATACACCGTGCCCCACAATATACAGTTTCTTCTGTAAAAGTCATCAAGTGTCATGGGGGGCCCCTTATTCTTTTTCGCCCCAGGGCCCCATTTCACCTAGAACCGGCCCTGATACTGTGTATACATTAAAAGCAGACCATAGTGTTCATATTTTGGAGACAATGTTCACCAAATATCTTAGATTCAGGGGTCCAGCGACGTGATAAAGAACCATGCCTTTCTCTGGTGGGTATATTGTGACCAGACTACTTCCACCAGTGATCGTATGATCATAGACAAGATGGAGGTGGCTCAGGTGCAAACCAGGAGGTCGATGAACCTGGACATTCTTCAATACTAAGACTTCTCAATATATTCAAAATCAAATCACAGTCAAAGAAAATTTATCCAACTCAGGATGACCACAGGGTCTTTCTTCACCGCCCCAACTCACTTCTTGAAACCGTTAATGACACCTTCAAGGAACACTAACACAAGATCCTGTGGTTTGGGGGAGTTATAGCTCTGTTTTAAAACTTGAAGGATTCCTTTCAGATCTCCATAACTTAAGAGGGTTTCCACTGATAGCCTTCTATAGCATATTAAATATATTATCCATGTTTGCAGAGGCTGAACATCAAGACACAGACCTGGGTGGTGGCACTAGGACAGGTCCCGGACTTTTGGCCTAACGGTCCAGGTCTGCTTTGAACTGTACAGTTTTTACCACACTCCAACTTGTAGACCACATGACTAAGCACAAAATTGTGACATGCCACTAATTTTGAAGACCAGAAGAGTCTTGAAACACTTTGTGTTGGGGATCAGAGTAAGGTACATTTAAGGGTTAATCAAGGGACATTGGTACTTTCTAAGGGGATAATCGACAAAAAGTATTGCATGATGTTAAAAACAAAACTGGTTCAGGACCCGACTAGAGGGACGGCCATACTGGACTTAGTATTAACCAATAGGCCGGACAGAACAACAGACGTGCAGGTTGGGGGACACCTGGGAAATAGTGACCACAAAGTAATAACCTTCCAATTATCATTCAAAAGAGCGTTTCTACAGGGAGGAACAAAAATACCAAACTTCAAAAAAGCTAAATTTAGCCAACTAAGAGAGGCCATAGGCCAAACTAACTGGGACAAAGTCCCCAAAAATAAAAATACAGCCACAAAATGGGATATCTTTAAAAACATCCTAAAATCTCATTGTGAGAGGTACATACCGTATGGTAATAAAAGGTTAAGGAACAAAAAGAAACCAATGTGGATAAATAGAACTGTAAAGAAAGCAATAAATGACAAAAAGAAAGCATATCATTCACTGAAACAGGAGGGGAGCACGGAAGCACTGAAAAACTATAAGGAAAAAAATAGAACATGTAAAAAACAAATAAAAGCGGCCAAACTAGAGACCGAGAGATTAATTGCCAAAGAGAGTAAAACTAACCCTAAAATGTTCTTCAATTATATAAATGTTAAAAAGTATAAATCTGAAGGTGTCGGCCCTTTAAAGAGTAATGAGGGGGAAGTCGCAGAGAGCGACGAGGAGAAAGCAAAGCTGTTAAATATTTTTTTCTCCAATGTATTCACTGAGGAAAATAAATTGTCAGATGACATGCAGAATGCAAAAATAAATTCCCCATTAAAAGTGTCCTGTCTGACCCAGGAAGAAGTACATCAGCGACTTAAAAAGATTAAAATAGACAAATCGCCAGGACCGGATGACATACACCCCCGTATCCTAAAGGAATTAAGTAATGTCATAGCCAGACCCTTATTTCTGATATTTGCAGACTCTATACTGACAGGGAATGTCCCACAGGATTGGCGCATGGCATATGTGGTGCCAATATTCAAAAAGGGGCCAAAAACAGAGCCTGGAAACTATAGGCCGGTAAGTTTAACATCTGTTGTGGGTAAACTGTTTGAAGGTTTTCTGAGAGATGCTATATTAGAGCATCTCAACAGAAATAAGCAAATAACGCCATATCAGCATGGCTTCGTGAGGGATCGGTCATGTCAGACTAATTTAATCAGTTTCTATGAGGAGGTAAGTTCTAGACTTGACAGCTGCGAATCAATGGATGTCGTATATCTGGACTTCTCCAAAGCATTTGACACTGTACCACATAAAAGGTTAGTATATAAAATGAGAATGCTCGGACTGGGAGAAAACGTCTGTAAGTGGGTAAGTAACTGGCTCAGTGATAGAAAACAGAGGGTGGTTATTAACGGTACACACTCAGATTGGGTCACTGTCACTAGTGGGGTACCTCAGGGGTCAGTATTGGTCCCTATTCTCTTCAATATATTTATTAATGATCTTGTAGAAGGCTTGCATAGTAAAGTATCAATTTTCGCAGATGACACTAAACTGTGTAAAGTAATTTACACTGATGAGGACAGTATACTACTACAGAGGGATCTGGATAGATTGGAGGCTTGGGCAGATAAGTGGCAGATGGGGTTTAACACTGATAAATGTAAAGTTATGCACATGGGAAGGAAAAATGCAAGTCACCCGTACATACTAAATGGTAAAACACTCGGTAACACTGACATGGAAAAGGATCTAGGAATTTTAATAAACAGCAAACTAAGCTGCAAAAACCAGTGTCAGGCAGCTGCTGCCAAGGCCAACAAGATAATGGGTTGCATCAGAAAGGGCATAGATTCCCGTGATAAGAACATAGTCCTACCACTTTACAAATCGCTAGTCAGACCACACATGGAGTACTGTGTACAGTTCTGGGCTCCTGTAAACAAGGCAGACATAGCAGAGCTGGAGAAGGTCCAGAGGAGGGCATCTAAAGTAATAACTGGAATGGGGCAACTACAGTACCCTGAAAGATTATCAAAATTAGGGTTATTCACTTTAGAAAAAAGATGACTGAGGGGAGATCTAATTAATATGTATAAATATATCAGGGGTCAGTACAGAGATCTCTCCCATCAGCTATTTATCCCCAGGACTGTGACTGTGACGAGGGGACATCCTCTGTGTCTGGAGGAAAGAAGGTTTGTACACAAACATAGAAAAGGATTCTTTACGGTAAGAGCAGTGAGAATATGGAACTCTCTGCCTGAGGAGGTGGTGATGGTGAGTACAATAAAGGAATTCAAGAGGGGCCTGGACGTATTTCTGGAGCTTAATAATATTACAGGCTATAGCTACTAGAGAGGGGTCGTTGATCCAGGGAGTTATTCTGATTGCCTGATTGGAGTCGGGAAGGAAGTTTATATTCCCCTAAAGTGGAGAGGATTGGCTTCTACCTCACAGGGTTTTTTTTTGCCTTCCTCTGGATCAACTTGCGGGATGGCGGGCCGAACTGGATGGACAGATGTCTTTTTTCGGCCTTGTGTACTATGTTGCTATATAAGCAAGAGGGTGAGCTTACAGAAGTGTCTGATCCTCCAGTGGGCCCGGGCTTCTCCATTTCTGTAGCCAGAGCACAATAACATCCACAGCACCAACCCAACAATTCCTACATTGTAGACTGATCTGTGGTGATGCTGAGGGTGGAGGGAAATGTAGGGTCTGTGTAGTTGAGGGACAGGATCTCAGTCAGGATAGTCAATCCAACAAATGTCCTTTAGGGATAAAAGGTGAGGGGACAGTCTGAATTCTCCACCATGAGAGCTTGTCCTGCCCTTGGAAGCAGCAAAGATATGAATGGAGCCTCTTCTGATGCTGTGGACGCCACCGCACCTGTAACCATGAAGGACTTTTGGGTATATTTTCCCTCACGTGCCCCTCAGTATCCAGAATAATATTGAGAAATACACCAACCGCTATAATGATCAAAAGATAAAAACCTCAGTATATAATCAAAGAGACTCAAAATCACCTGGTCGGCGAGGGGTTAAAAAGACGTTTTTATTAAAAGCCTGTGGTTTTAGATGAATTTCTTCATAGCACATTAATAGTGTAATAATATGTAGGATATAACACTGATCAGATATTACGCCCCCTGGTGGAGATATGAGGAGTGATAGCAGCCGGTCACCATCTCCACAACTTCATGATATCACACATACAGGACCATGCACTGCAGTGAGATAACAGCGTCCTGTCCCTTTAAATTTCCTCTTCCAGATGTCACTGCTCAGCAGCCAATGGGATCGCTGGATTTGAATTTGAAAGGAAACCAACGGTCAGTGGTCCTCAGACCGTTACAGAACGACGAGAGGTGAAGATGGACGCCGGTGAGTTCTCACACCCCTCATGACAGAAGTGACGCTTATCTCATCTCCCATGATGCTTCACTCACAGGATTAGGGTTCTGCCGAGGGCTTTATCCTTCATCCCACTAGGGGGAGCTAGCTGTATATGTGTACTGCCCCAATATTAGCTGTATACATATGGGTGTAGTGAGCTCCCCCTAGTGACTGGTGCAGGAAACTGGATTTTTTTTCCAGTTAATTTAATGTTATGAAGGGAAATTCTGTGCTAGGTGTGTCTATATAGGCACTCTGCTGCCAGTAATGTATATTGAGGGCACCATACTGATATTATTATTATTGGGGTATGTTTATGGTGTTGTTGAGGCAATTTACCTCACATTTTGGAGTATTGATTTATTTATGGGCTAGAAAACAATCTTTCATGTCATACATCTTTATATGGCACCAGTACAACCCAGTCTGCATTATGGGGGAG
The DNA here is from genome assembly GCF_014858855.1 of Bufo gargarizans. NCBI lineage: Eukaryota > Metazoa > Chordata > Amphibia > Anura > Bufonidae > Bufo > Bufo gargarizans. The sequence goes on from NC_058082.1 coordinate 284,192,680, forward strand.
ATGTATCAGAACTGGTGCAAAGGAAAACTGGCTCAGTTGCCCATAGCAACCAGATTCTACCTTTCATTTTTCAGAGCTGCTTTGTAAAATGAAAGGAACGATCTGATTGGTTGCTATGGGTAACTGAGCCAGTTTTCCTTCATATCAGTTGAGATAAATCTCCCCTCTGTGTTATGTGCGGTATTACGTATATGGGCCCTTCTGCTATAAGGGACACTACAAATACCCAATAAAGACGGCACTATACATATATACAGGGAGTGCAGAATTATTAGGCAAATGAGTATTTTGACCACATCATCCTCTTTATGCATGTTGTCTTACTCCAAGCTGTATAGGCTCGAAAGCCTACTACCAATTAAGCATATTAGGTGATGTGCATCTCTGTAATGAGAAGGGGTGTGGTCTAATGACATCAACACCCTATATCAGGTGTGCATAATTATTAGGCAACTTCCTTTCCTTTGGCAAAATGGGTCAAAAGAAGGACTTGACAGGCTCAGAAAAGTCAAAAATAGTGAGATATCTTGCAGAGGGATGCAGCACTCTTAAAATTGCAAAGCTTCTGAAGCGTGATCATCGAACAATCAAGCATTTCATTCAAAATAGTCAACAGGGTCGCAAGAAGCGTGTGGAAAAACCAAGGCGCAAAATAACTGCCCATGAACTGAGAAAAGTCAAGCGTGCAGCTGCCAAGATGCCACTTGCCACCAGTTTGGCCATATTTCAGAGCTGCAACATCACTGGAGTGCCCAAAAGCACAAGGTGTGCAATACTCAGAGACATGACCAAGGTAAGAAAGGCTGAAAGACGACCACCACTGAACAAGACACACAAGCTGAAACGTCAAGACTGGGCCAAGAAATATCTCAAGACTGATTTTTCTAAGGTTTTATGGACTGATGAAATGAGAGTGAGTCTTGATGGGCCAGATGGATGGGCCCGTGGCTGGATTGGTAAAGGGCAGAGAGCTCCAGTCCGACTCAGACGCCAGCAAGGTGGAGGTGGAGTACTGGTTTGGGCTGGTATCATCAAAGATGAGCTTGTGGAGCCTTTTCGGGTTGAGGATGGAGTCAAGCTCAACTCCCAGTCCTACTGCCAGTTTCTGGAAGACACCTTCTTCAAGCAGTGGTACAGGAAGAAGTCTGCATCCTTCAAGAAAAACATGATTTTTATGCAGGACAATGCTCCATCACACGCGTCCAAGTACTCCACAGCGTGGCTGGCAAGAAAGGGTATAAAAGAAGAAAATCTAATGACATGGCCTCCTTGTTCACCTGATCTGAACCCCATTGAGAACCTGTGGTCCATCATCAAATGTGAGATTTACAAGGAGGGAAAACAGTACACCTTTCTGAACAGTGTCTGGGAGGCTGTGGTTGCTGCTGCACGCAATGTTGATGGTGAACAGATCAAAACACTGACAGAATCCATGGATGGCAGGCTTTTGAGTTTCCTTGCAAAGAAAGGTGGCTATATTGGTCACTGATTTGTTTTTGTTTTGTTTTTGAATGTCAGAAATGTATATTTGTGAATGTTGAGATGTTATATTGGTTTCACTGGTAAAAATAAATAATTGAAATGGGTATATATTTGTTTTTTGTTAAGTTGCCTAATAATTATGCACAGTAATAGTCACCTGCACACACAGATATCCCCCTAAAATAGCTAAAACTAAAAACAAACTAAAAACTACTTCCAAAAATATTCAGCTTTGATATTAATGAGTTTTTTGGGTTCATTGAGAACATGGTTGTTGTTCAATAATAAAATTAATCCTCAAAAATACAACTTGCCTAATAATTCTGCACTCCCTGTATATATATATATATATATATACTGCATGATCATATGTGATTATTATCCTCTTATATGTAACGTGAATGTCTGACTTTTATCATCAGGACATTTTTTATTTAGATTTCATTTCTAGATATATTTTTATAGTGATCAGAGCTCTGTTTTACTGATACAAAGCTCCAAATCCTCAGGACTGATATAAATGGTAACATTAGATCTGCCTGTAGACACCACTAGAGGGAGCTCAGGACTGATGACTGCCTGTACAGTGCGCTCCTCTGCTCCCCCTAGTGGTGGCTGCAGGAAGCTACAATTTATCATTTTATTCTAAGGTTCTGCAGGGGATTTGGAGCTCTGTATAAGGAAAGCTGATCTCTGAATGACTGCTATAAAGATATATGAAGAAGTTATAAATGGTCCTCCAGGACTTCCATATTACCACCCCTAGGACCAGCCATCAGTGTGTGATCACAAGGGTCCTACACCTGGGAGAACATTCACTGCCTTTATCAGATCTGTGACTAAGTCTCTTTTATGGGTTAACAGATCGCGCTGTGATTTCTTCAATTCTGGACGAGTATAGGATTGGAGCAGGCCGCACTTCTCTGGAGGTAAGTGGCTTCATTGTGTACTGGCCCTTTGTCCTATCACCCATGAGGAGTGGTAAGTGGTCACTCACTGTATTCTCTTCTCTTTAGGACATCTACTGCCTCCAGCATTGCATCTATGGCCTGACACCCTTCTTAAGTAAGTATTTTTGGTAATAAGACTCAGCTATGAAAACTTGAGGTTTAGACTGATCTGAAGTAAACTCATGATCTGGTTGTCTTCTCTCTGCAGCTTATCCCCGCACTGTGGAGGAGAGAGACCAACAACGTCTCATTTACTCCATGAGATTCCTCCCATCTCCAATCTTCAAGATGGAGGTGAGTGATCCTACTGCCTGTCATATTGTCTTCCAGATTCCTCCATGTTCTGTATATAGATGTGAAGGATTTATAGGAACGTCTCATAGACCATTTACTGAATCTGATCTTAGCGCCTCATGCCAACAAACCGCGAAGCTCAAAGGAAATACCTGCCTTTTCCACTGGAGGAAGAAGATCCAGAGCCAGCATTGATGATGGCAAGCCGCCTGTGTGAAGACCTGACGGTGGAGAAGGCCAAGGGAGAGCGAGAGGAGGCAGACACAACCCGGGCGCAGCAGGATGAAACGACTGAGAAGACATCCGCCAAGGAGCAGAGGATGGTGAAACTGAAACTGGACGTGAAGAGCAAGAACCTGAGAAGAGTTCAGCATCAGCCTGGAAGAAGACAGAAGATCCGCCAGCCAACCACCTTCCAGTATGTGAACACCAACCTGAGAGGAAAGAAGAACATCCTCTGGACCATCCTCTTCAAACCATTCTGCCGGTGAAGGATGGTAAGGAGCTGTAAGACCACCAGCAGCAACCAAATCAAAAAAATATTATATATGTAGCATATTGTAATAAGTCAAAGGGTAGTAATATAGCAATAAATCTATAAAAGTAGTAAAAATAAATAACATAAATATAATTAGTAAACTTAGAAATAAGATTAGGGTGTTTGATCCAGGGTTCTAGGACTGATCGCCTTTTCCCGGGGTCAAGAAGGAATTTTTCCCCTGTGACACGAATTGGCTGAATGTGTCCAGGGGTTTTCGCCTTCTTCTGGATCAACAGGTTTAGGGATAGGGACCTAATTTAGGGATAGGGATCAGGGGGCTTGATCCAGGGTTCTAGGACTGATCGTCTTTTCCCGGGGTCGAGAAGGAATTTTTCCTCTGTGACACGAATTGGCTGAATGTGTCCAGGGGTTTTCGCCTTCTTCTGGATCAACTACGTTAGGGATAGGGATCTAATTTATAGTAAAATATCTACAGTAATATTAGTAACAAAAGTAATTGCAGTATTTTGATTAATTAAGTATAATAATAAATTATACCAGGATTTAGGCTGTTTGATCCAGGGTTCTAGGACTGATCGCCTTTTCCCGGGGGCGAGAAGGAATTTTTCCCCTGTGACACGAATTGGCCGAATGTGTCCAGGGGTTTTCGCCTTCTTCTGGATCAACTACTTTAGGGATAGGGATCTAGATTATAGTTATAGGAAAATGAAAATAGAAATATTAGTAATAATAAATGTCATATGTAGGTTAGTTAGCTATAGTAATAAATTAAAATAGAGATCAGGAGTTTTGATCCAGGGTTCTAGGACTGATCGCCTTTTCCCGGGGTCGAGAAGGAATTTTTCCCCTGTGACACGAATTGGCTGAATGTGTCCAGGGGTTTTCGCCTTCTTCTGGATCAACAGGTTTAGGGATAGGGACCTAATTTAGGGATAGGGATCAGGGGGCTTGATCCAGGGTTCTAGGACTGATCGTCTTTTCCCGGGGTCGAGAAGGAATTTTTCCTCTGTGACACGAATTGGCTGAATGTGTCCAGGGGTTTTCGCCTTCTTCTGGATCAACTACGTTAGGGATAGGGATCTAATTTATAGTAAAATATCTACAGTAATATTAGTAACAAAAGTAATTGCAGTATTTTGATTAATTAAGTATAATAATAAATTATACCAGGATTTAGGCTGTTTGATCCAGGGTTCTAGGACTGATCGCCTTTTCCCGGGGTCGAGAAGGATTTTTTCCCCTGTGACACGAATTGGCCGAATGTGTCCAGGGGTTTTCGCCTTCTTCTGGATCAACAGGTTTAGGGATAGGGACCTAATTTAGGGATAGGGATCAGGGGGCTTGATCCAGGGTTCTGCAAACTGGGCAATTGCCCAGGGCCCCCATCCTCTAAGGGGCCCCCTGCTTCAGTGCTGCTGTTCCTGAAAAGCTGCACTTTTTCAATGCAGTTGTGTAAGGCCCCCTCCCTGTACACATAACAGTCTGCAAACTGACAGCTCCGGGCACCAGCAGCGCCCTCTACTGGAGCTGTAGGACCTGCCATGATGTCATCTGCAGGAGGCGGAGCTCAGCATAGAAGAGGGGGATGAAGGACCTGCCATGACCTCACAATCATGTGACCAGAACAGGAGGCAGAGCTAAGCAGTGCAGTGAAGTAATGAAGAAGAAGACCAGTGATGCATGGGAAGAAGTGAAGGATTCTATGTAAGTGCTCAGAAAGTGCTGGGAGTTGTAGTCCTCTCCTCTTATACCTCCTGTTATGTAATAGAGTACATTACAAGAGGAGGTATGAGGAGAGGACTACAACTCCCAGCATGTCCAGCTTGTTATGTAATATCAGAGTATATTGCAAGAGGAGGTAAAACAGGAGATGACTATAACTCTCAGCATGTCCAGGCCAATATTATGTAATAACAGGGTACATTACAACACCCTGGATATGCTGCGAGTTGTAGTCCTCTCCTCTTATGCTTCCTTTTATAATGTACTCCGATATTACATAATAACGGCTTGGACATGCTGGGAAATGTAGTCCCATCCTCCTATATGTCCCCCTGTAAAATGTGCTCTGATATTAAATAATAATGGCTTGGACATGCTGGGAGTTGTGCAGTAAGCAGCCCTTCAGGGTATTGCGATGGTGAGGTCACGGTTACTTAGGCAAACGAGGGTTGCTCTGGGTTACTCACAGTTTCTTGGAAGACCCTGGGCAGGCGTACAGCAGTGATGGAGAGGCTGGCACAGGAGACCTCTGGGGGCACTCTCTGTGTATAGGGACCAGGCCAGATGGTAGATGAGGTGCCCTGGATGTTGCAGCAGTTTAATGTGCCGGGGCAAGGTCCCTTTAAGGTTCGTGACGCCAGTGCCTGTAACGGTGGCACACCGATTTGGATGATAGGAATAATTGAGGAACACGTTGTTGTGGTGAACCAAAACTTCCTTTACTGGAAACAGTTAATTTTGTACATTCTGGGTTCAGTTCCACATAGCAGTAGCAATAATAAGCAGGTTTTCATAAACGGCAGGCACAATGTTCTTGCAAGATACTCAGAGGGTAAAAACAACACTTACAGACCAGGCTGCACCTTTTCCTCAGAAATCCTGTGCACTTTTCCTCAGAAATCCTGTCTGTCTTAATCCCAAGGCCCGTATGCCCTAATGCTGGCTTTATCCTTGGTAGAAAACTTCCTCAGGTATATATCCTTGCTTTTCCAAATAATCCTTCTGCCCTTCAGCTCTCTTGTCTGGCTGGGATACTGGCTTTGCTCTGCTTTGTTATGGGAACTTGGTTTCTCAGGAGGCAAACCCTTCTCCTGGTGGAGCAACTTCTGAGCTTGCTTTACTCAGGACCCTCAGGCTGGCTAGTCTGCACTCACTAGCCTCCTGGATTACACTGCCCTGCCTTTTCCTGTCTGCACCTCACTATATATATTAGACCCCAGAGCTGTACTCACTATTCTGCTGATTGTCATGAAAACAGGAAGTCATTCCTTTATCAGATGACTGTGCCTGGGGTAATTATGACACCTCCCAGACTATAAGTCAACAAAACTCTTTGCAGATACTGAACAAGCAGGGTAAGTTTTACCTGAGGTCTAGAGAACTGTGAATATTTATTATTTTTACCTTTATTTCCTTCCATCCACATTCTAATGAGCAGTGCAGTCAGGAGGAGAATAAAAAAGACAAAGCCTAATGCTGTGATTGAAGTATCATGGGAGACGTTACGATGATAAGGTACATCTGTAAGGACATGCAGAACATTATGTAAAGCTTGTATTCTGCAGACGGCAGTCAGGAATATGAAGATATTCCATAAAACTAGGAAGATCCAATGTTCTCAGTGTAGGATCTGTCATTAAAGGCCAAGCTCTATGAGATGCCTGGAGCTCGGATATGGGGTGTTGTTTGGTGGAGGCCTCACAGACTGTATCTAGGGACCTTGTATCTGTCCATGACATGCAGAGAATATTCTCCACAAACTAGCGTCTCTATAGTCAAAAGAAGAAGTTTTCTCTTTCTGTAGATCTGCTCTTTTCATGGTCAGGAAGTGTAGAGCACCAGTGACCACATGGTTGCCACTATGTCCCACATTGATACAGGGACAGTCACAAGCAGCTTAAAAGGAGACATTCTTTTGGTCGGTTGGGGACATTACTTCCGTGTCCTGGTGATCTGGTATGTATGTATACCTATCTGTTGAGAAGCAGGATTTCACACTGATAGAGATGTTCTTCTGATCAGCTGGGTTCTGAACTATACACGTGACTTTCATGTCCTGGTGGTCTGGTGGTAGGGATATCTGGATGGAGCTTCCAGTACTATGTATATCCTTGTTCCCAAAGTCCTGGAGTCTGTATATCCAAGAATAGGATAAATCTGATGTATTTGATTGGACAGAACAACGGAGAGTCACATTACATTGTTTTTTTGTGTTTGGCATCAATTTAGTCCATATAGCTGGAGCGGGAACCGACTCTGAAATGAGAAAACCATGTTGGTTATGAAAACACCAGGTACTGACCACACGGTCTATCACAATTTTTTTAGGGACTCTTCTTGATTGGCATAGCCAATAGTCAAACCACATTCTCCATCAACATATCTGCTGAGTTTTCAAGAACTGAAAAAAATTTGGGATTGTCTATGCAGGAAAAATACTTAGAAAACAGCTCTTAAATAACAAAAGAAGACACAAGTCCCCTTACGAATCCTCTAACGCTTTCTGGTCCCCATCTGGTCTTTTCTCTTTTCTCCTGCTGGCTCTGAAATTCTCAAACGTTACCTTAGCAACTGTAGCATACTTACTTACAGGCAAGTAGGACTAGGGAGCAGGGTTCTAGGGCTGTCAACTTCTATGCTTGCAGATTTTTGAGCTCTCCAGAGGTTGGCTGTAGGACTGAAGATTTGCTCTTCCTGTAGGCTTGCCCCTCCACCTTCTACACAGGGCACAGTGACAAGTTAAGTGAGAAGTGGCTGGGCACACCTCCCTAGCAGCCCAGTCAGGGTTAGCATTGTGAGGGGGGCTTGTGGGATCCCATGGCTTTGGGGCCTAGCTAGTCCACTGCTTAGCAACAAGGTTCTTTGGTTCAATTGATATTTGTTAAGTGGCTTTATTTTTCTTTACTCAGATCTTTGACTACCGCACACTGGACATCTGATTACTGCCTTTCCTAATTTATTACTTTATTTCGATATAACAACCACTTCCCAGCCCTGACCCATTTTGTAAGACTACTCTTCTGCCTATAATTTCTGAGACCTGTCTTTGGAATTAATATCCACTTGCGAACATCTGTTGCTATTGGAGTCCACTCGACGGAAAAGACTTGAATTCCCTTTTATGAGAATGGACAATCCCTTAGACTCTAACCTTGAGTTTAGCCCTCAAGCGATGTGATGAGTCCACTATCTGTCCAAAAGCCCATCCATGACAATGGCGTCATTCATTACATGGTTATAATGAAATAAGGAACATGAATAGTGTACTCAGAGGCCACCAGAAGAAGAGCAGGGGTGCACTGGTGGTATTTGTTGATTGCCTCCACATTTTAGCTATTTTGGTCCATTCCTCCTACTGTTTATCTTATTAAAACAAGAATGGACCATAATGGGGAAAAGACGATAAAATATGGAATGGTTTTAGCAAATGAGGACATACCATAAACAATTATGTATTTCATGATTTCTGAAGGTTATTATGGCAGTGTAGACCCCGGTGTCTTCATCCTCAGGTCCTGGATATGTAACTTGGTCCCATTATTGGACAGCTCCAGACAGTCGGCAAACTGAGGACTGTAGATGGTTAGTTGGTCTTTATGATACTTGACCATTTGGGTTGTCTTATTTTGGGTTAAAAAATTGCCACATAACATCTAGAACAAGAACTGATAGATCCGGATTAGATAACTCTACTGAATGGTGGAGAATACCGTCTACTCGCTTAGCACCCTCTTCTTCTCCTGCAAAACAAAAATTGAGGCAGAATTAATGAAACCTGAAAGACCTACCTGCTGGGAATGTCACATATGGTGACCCTCTCCAAAGGACCACCTCCAGACAGATTTTCAGTTCTATTGTATACTCTATATCAGGCATCCTCAAACTGCGGCCCTCCAGCTGTTGTAAAACTACAAACCGGATTCCCAAAAAGTTGGGACACTATACAAATCGTGAATAAAAACTGAATGCAATGATGTGGAGGTGCCAACTTCTAATATTTTATTCAGAATAGAACATAAATCACGGAACAAAAGTTTAAACTGAGAAAATGTACAATTTTAAGGGAAAAATATGTTGAATCAGAATTTCATGGTGTCAACAAATCCCCAAAAAGTTGGGACAAGGCCATTTTCACCACTGTGTGGCATCTCCCCTTCTTCTTACAACACTCAACAGACATCTGGGGACCGAGGAGACCAGTTTCTCAAGTTTAGAAATAGGAATGCTCTCCCATTCTTGTCTAATACAGGCCTCTAACTGTTCAATCGTCTTGGGCCTTCTTTGTTGCACCTTCCTCTTTATGATGCGCCAAATGTTCTCTATAGGTGAAAGATCTGGACTGCAGACTGCCATTTCAGTACCCGGATCCTTCTCCTACGCAGCCATGATGTTGTGATTGATGCAGAATGTGGTCTGGCATTATCTTGTTGAAAAATGCAGGGTCTTCCCTGAAAGAGATGACGTCTGGATGGGAGCATATGTTGTTCTAGAACCTGAATATATTTTTCTGCATTGATGGTGCCTTTCCAGACATGCAAGCTGCCCATGCCACACGCACTCATGCAACCCCATACCATCAGAGATGCAGGCTTCTGAACTGAGCGTTGATAACAACTTGGGTTATCCTTGTCCTCTTTGGTCCGGATGACATGGCGTCCCAGATTTCCAAAAAGAACTTCGAATCGTGACTCGTCTGACCACAGAACAGTCTTCCATTTTGCCACACTCCATTTTAAATGATTTTAAATGATCCCTGGCCCAGTGAAAACGCCTGAGCTTGTGGATCTTGCTTAGAAATGGCTTCTTCTTTGCACTGTAGAGTTTTAGCTGGCAACGGCGGATGGCACGGTGGATTGTGTTCACTGACAATGGTTTCTGGAAGTATTCCTGAGCCCATTCTGTGATTTCCTTTACAGTAGCATTCCTGTTTGTGGTGCAGTGTCGTTTAAGGGCCCGGAGATCACGGGCATCCAGTATGGTTTTACGGCCTTGACCCTTACGCACAGAGATTGTTCCAGATTCTCGGAATCTTCGGATGATGTTATGCACAGTTGATGATGATAGATGCAAAGTCTTTGCAATTTTTCGCTGGGTAACACCTTTCTGATATTGCTCCACTATCTTTCTGCGCAACATTGTGGGAATTGGTGATCCTCTACCCATCTTGGCTTCTAAGAGACACTGCCACTCGGAGCTCTTTTTATACCCAATCATGTTGCCAATTGACCTAATTAGTGTTAATTGGTCTCCCAGCTCTTCGTTATGCTCAAATTTACTTTTTCCAGCTTCTTATTGCTACTTGTCCCAACTTTTTGGGGATTTGTTGACACAGTGAAAATTTGAATCAACGTATTTTTCCTTTAAAATGATACATTTACTCGGATTAAACGTTTGATCGGTCATCTACGTTCTATTACAAATAAAATATTGACATTTGCCATCTCCACATCATTGCATTCAGTTTTTATTCACAATTTGTTTAGGGTCCCAACTTTTTTGGAATCTGGTTTGTACAACTCCCACAATGCCCTGCTGTAGGCTGATACCTGTAGGCTGTTTGGGCATGTTGGGACTTGTAGTTTTGCAACAGCTGGAGGGCCGCAGTTTGAGGATGCCTGCTCTATATAGTGGTCATCTTCCTTGAGAGGATCACTTCTGTAGATCATTTTTCACAAAAATTCTGGGTGAAACATGGGTCGTCTCAAAGACCTGTTTTATCCTTCATTACAAAGGCAACCTATTACTTTGAATGGACACTGTGTAATGCTTCATTTCACCTGTGGTGGCACTGCTGGAAAAATTAACACTTACTGCCAGGTTTCGACGATCCCTGGGGAACACTGTATGATCATCTTAATGTTAAGGGGGTTACACACAGGGACTGGCAACCCCCAAAACAAACAATAGTACTCAGTGATACCCTGTTGCATGATACTAAAATAAATTTGAATATATTCATAGCAAAAAATCTAGCTTATAAAATACCTAAAAAATATGCAATAACTTAAAATATATAGAGCATTCCTGGCACAGGAAAACACTGTGGGGTGCTTGTGATTAAGAGTCGACGCTAGTCAAGAAAAGCACAATTATTTCTGGTTGGACTCTTTAACCTCAGGATAGACCAGGGGTGGCCAACCTGTGGCTCTTGAGCAACATGCGGCTCTTTGCTTCTTCAAGTGAGGCTCTAGCTGTGAAGCCAGGAAGCACTCTCCACCCAATGCTCAGATCTCTTTTCCTGATCAGGCACTGTTACTACTTTGCAGCTCCAGCTCACTCTACACTACGTCCTGATGCACACAGTGTAAGAACGTAGTACGTGGAGACACACACTATGATCTGACATTGCGCTCATCAGGTCACAGTGGAGAGCATGTCAGACCTGCAGAGTAGCAGGTGCCCGACCGAGATTTTTCCCGAAACTGAGTGTGAATTATCCCCTTTTCATTAGTTGTATCTTTTGCAGACGCACCCAATGGTACATTTGCTGCATTCTTCAAGGGGGAACTCTGATTGCTCACAAATCTATGTATACCAAGGAAAGTCTCAAATTTGTTTAACTGTTTAGTGGGCACAAATTTTAAACCCCTCCCTAATATTTGTTTTTCTTCCTCTGATAGGTTGTATGAACGCAAATTAAAAATGCCTCTTATTGTCCCCTGATTTTTTGGGGGTCCGGACTTATTTTTTTCTCTTTCCATTTCCTCTCCTACCTCTATGTGGTTTCTTTTTTGTGTGGGGTCATCGTTATGTTCCTTTCGGGCTCTTGCTTCCCCATCATATTCCTTTGTACTCCTTTTATTGCCTGATGTGGAAAATTTTGATTATTGGGTATGGTTTTTCTTTCCTGTGCCTCCATTTGCGGGGATTCATCCCTAACTCCATAATTCTGTGGTTTATATCTCTCTTCCGTATAATATATATTACGTCCGGAATACTGGTCAGAGTGGTAGTTATAGTGCCTACCAAATCCTCCCTCTCCCCTATAGTTTCCATTTCCTCTATAATTCCCATAGTTTGGGGGTCGTCTCCCTGGTGATTGATAATATCCTTCCTGTCTGTTCATATTCCACCAATTATTCGAATTTCCCTGTCTTCTGACATTTTCATTTTGGTAGTGATAGTCATTGGTGTACCCTCCGTATCTGTTTGCTCTATAATTTCCTCCTTGCTGGTAAGGTCCTTTATAATTATTTTTATTCCTCCCATAAGGTTCAAATGTGCCATTTTTCCTCTCTGTGCGATTGCCCTGATTTGTGAAACCCGGGTCGGGCTGTGCGAAAGACTATTGCTGTATTGATATGCTTAAAAATCATTTTATTTCTGTGAGTATAATAAAGCAGAATATTTTAACTGTACCGGAGGTACTCTCACTATTGTGCGGTTTATGACATCTTGCAGAGGAGCTTACGACGATCCAGCATAGACATGCTGAGCTTCAATCTGCGTAGTCGCGCGCAAATTACCTATTAGGTATAATTAGGTGAATGGCCTGCAGGTGAGATGACCCTGTAAAATATTTCAGGTGTGGGCCTGCAGGTGAGCTGACCCTGTAAAAGATTTTAGGTGCGGGCCTGCTGGTAAGCTGACCCTGTAAAAAATTATATGCGAGGGCCTGCTGGTGAGCTGACTCTGTAAAAGATTTTAGGTGCGGGCCTGCTGGTGAGCTGACCCTGTAAAACATTATATGCGAGGGCGTGCTGGTGAGTTGACCCTCTTAACAAATTATATGTGAGGGCCTGCTGGTGAGCTGACCTGTAAAACTTTATATGCGAGGGCCTGCTGTTGAGCTGACCCTGTAAATATCACGACCGGCGTGCCGATCACATACAGTACAGACCAAAAGTTTGGACACAACGTCTCGTTCAAAGAGTTTTCTTTATTTTCATAACTATGAAAATTGTAGATTCACACTGAAGGCATCAAAACTATGAATTAACACATGTGGAATTATATACATAACAAAAAAGTGTGAAACAACTGAAAATATGTCATATTCTAGGTTCTTCAAAGTAGCCACCTTTTGCTTTGATTACTGCTTTGCACACTCATGGCATTCTCTTGATGAGCTTCAAGAGGTAGTCATCTGAAATGGTTTTCACTTCACAGGTGTGTCCTGTCAGGTTTAATAAGTGGGATTTCTTGCCTTATAAATGGGGTTGGGACCATCAGTTGCGTTGTGTAGAAGTCAGGTGGATACACAGCTGATAATCCTACTCAATAGACTGTTAGAATTTGTATTATGGCAATAAAAAAGCAGCTAAGTAAAGAAAAACGAGTGGCCATCATTACTTTGGTCAGTCAGTCCGAAAAATTGAAAACGTTGAAAGTGTCCCCAAGTGCAGTCACAAAAACCATCAAGCGCTACAAAGAAACTGGCTCACATGCGGACCGCCCCAGGAAAGGAAGACCAAGAGTCACCTCTGCTGCGGAGGATAAGTTCATCCGAGTCACCAGCCTCAGAAATCGCAGGTTAACAGCAGCTCAGATTAGAGACCAGGTCAATGCCACACAGAGTTCTAGCAGCAGACACATCTCTAGAACAACTGTTAAGAGGAGACTGTGTGAATCAGGCCTTCATGGTAGAGTATCTGCTAGGAAACCACTGCTAAGGACAGGCAACAAGCAGAAGAGATTTGTTTGGGATAAAGAACACAAGGAATGGACATTAGACCAGTGGAAATCTATGCTTTGGTCTGATGAGTCCAAATTTGAGATCTTTGGTTCCAACCACCGTGTCTTTGTGCGATGCAGAAAAGGTGAACGGATGGACTCTACATGCCTGGTTCCCACCGTGAAGCATGGAGGAGGAGGTGTGATGGTGTGGGGGTGCTTGGCTGGTGACACTGTTGGGGATTTATTCAAAATTGAAGGCATACTGAACCAGCATGGCTACCACAACATCTTGCAGCGGCATGCTATTCCATCCGGTTTGCGTTTAGTTGGACCATCATTTTTTTTTCAACAGGACAATGACCCCAAACACACCTCCAGGCTGTGTAAGGGCTATTTGACCATGAAGGAGAGTGATGGGGTGCTGCGCCAGATGACCTGGCCTCCACAGTCACCGGACCTGAACCCAATCGAGATGGTTTGGGGTGAGCTGGACCGCAGAGTGAAGGCAAAAGGGCCAACAAGTGCTAAGCATCTCTGGGAACTCCTTCAAGACTGTTGGAAGACCATTTCAGGTGACTACCTCTTGAAGCTCATCAAGAGAATGCCAAGAGTGTGCAAAGCAGTAATCAAAGCAAAAGGTGGCTACTTTGAAGAACCTAGAATATGACATATTTTCAGTTGTTTCACACTTTTTTGTTATGTATATAATTCCACATGTGTTAATTCATAGTTTTGATGCCTTCAGTGTGAATCTACAATTTTCATAGTCATGAAAATAAAGAAAACTCTTTGAATGAGAAGGTGTGTCCAAACTTTTGGTCTGTACTGTACATGACGCAAAGGGAGGGAAAAGGAAGGCCCTGTCCAAGGGAGAGGGAAAGATGGTGACCCCTAACTTACCTAGAGGCTGGCACCTGACTGCCCTGACGTCCCTAGACGGGTTCCTCACGCGTACGCCGATCACGTTCCTAAAACCCTGGCTTTCCCTAAAATGAGCCCTATGTAGTGAATAGGGCGGTGGGAACACTAGTCCGCACCACTAACACTAAAGGGAAACACTAGGGAGGAGACAGACAATACTGACAAAACACATAATCCCAGGTGGGCGACAACAAACAACCAACAGGGATCCGGAGGGTAACGCTCTGGTACGACAACCAGGGATAACAGCAACTCAGCTCCAGTGGGTCAGTATAGAAGTCCAGGCAGGAAGCTCTATATCTGGCAACCAGAGAAGTGGGAGAGGGGAATATAAAGAGGTTGGGAGTGCTGGACAAGGAACAGCTGAGGAGAAGAAGCTACGGATCCCTGAGTGAGACAAAAAGGATTACAAGGCAAACCCAAAAAGCTACCATTAAGAAACAGCACCATTTTTAGACATAGAGCGTGCAGCCACCCGCTGCGACTTCCTGACCCCTGGTATAACAGAGTCACACATGGCTTTTGACACCCTCGTGACAGTACCCCCCATTCCACGAGGGGCCTCCGGACACTCAGGACTAGGTCTCTCAGGATGAGAGGCATGAAAAGCCAGAACTAACCTGTCGGCGTTTACCTCAGATGCTGGAACCCACATTCTTTCCTCGGGACCGTAACCCCTCCAATGCACCAGATATTGAAGAGAGCGGCGGACCCGTCGCGAATCAACAATTTTGGATATTTGAAACTCTAGATTACCATCCACAACAACAGGAGGGGGTGGCAGCGGTGACGGTTCTAGAGGTGGAACATACTTTTTGAGTAACGACTTATGGAAGACGTTATGGATTTTAAAAGTTTGAGGTAGCTCCAGGCGAAAAGCCACGGGGTTAATGATGGCTACTATTTTGTAAGGACCAATGAACCTAGGAACCAGTTTCCAAGAGGGAACCTTTAACTTAATATTCCTAGTAGATAACCACACATAGTCATTCACTCCTAAGTCCGGACCTGGCGACCGTTTCTTATCAGCCATGCATTTATATTTACCTCCCATATTTTTCAAGTTAACTTGCACTTTCTGCCATACAGATGAAAGAGATAACGAAAACCGTTCCTCCTCAGGAACCCCAGAAGACCCCCCTCTTTGAAAGTACAGAATTGGGGATGAAAACCATATGCACCAAGAAATGGTGACTTACCAGTGGATTCCTGACGGCGATTATTTATAGCAAACTCGGCTAACGGTAAATATGATGACCACACCTCTTGGTTTTCAGACACAAACACCTTAGATATGTCTCAAGGTTTTGGTTGGTACGCTCAGTCTGTCCATTCGACTGAGGATGGAAAGCTGAGGAAAAGGACAAGTGTAGTACCCCCAAACGGGAACAAAAAGCTTTCCAAAACTTAGAAATAAACTGGGTTCCCCGATCCGAAACAACATCGGAAGGGACCCCGTGAAGCTTCACGATTTCACTGATGAATACCGGAGCAAGAGTCTTCGCATTAGGTAGTGCAGGTAACGCAATGAAGTGTACCATTTTGCTAAACCTGTCTACTACTACCAAAATAACAGTTTTACCCGCAGACAAAGGTAAGTCAGTGATGAAATCCATTGACAGATGTGTCCATGGCCTATTGGGAATGACAAGTGGCAATAAAGACCCTGCTGGATGTGCATGAGAGACTTTAGCGCGTGCACAAGTAGAACAAGTAGACACAAAATCCATTACATCCGCAACCTTGGCCACCAAAAACGACGAGACAATAGCTCCAAGGTTGCTTTACTACCCGGGTGCCCAGCAAGTGCCGAATTATGATGTTCCTTTAATAATTCGAAACGCAGGTTCAACGGTACAAACAATTTCTCTGCGGGACAAGAGACCGGGGCGTCCCCCTGGGCCCCTAACGCCTTCCCCTCCAGAACAGAGTGTACAGCGGAGACAACCACTCCTCTTTGTAGAATGAGTACCAGATCACCCACATTACCCCCTCCAGGGAAACTACGAGATAATGCGTCTGCCTTGGTATTTTTTGCCCCAGGACGATAGGTGATGAAAAAGTTAAACCTGGTAAAAAATAGAGACCACCTAGCTTGTCTAGGGGTGAGACGCTTAGCTGATTCGAGGTACAGAAGGTTTTTGTGGTCCGTAATCAGTGACGGGGTGGATTGCCGCCTCTAAAAAGTGACGCCATTCTTCAAATGCTAGTTTAATAGCTAATAGTTCCCTATTGCCAATATCATAGTTCCTCTCCGCTTCAGATAGTTTTTTAGAAAAGAAAGCACAAGGATGCCATTTGCCAGGAGACGGACCCTGAGACAGTACAGCCCCCACTCCCACCTCTGACGCATCTACTTCAACAATAAAAGGCTGGGGGACATCAGGTTGGATTAGTACCGGTGCTGAGATAAACCTCTCTTTTAGAGAGGAAAATGCCATTTTGGCGGCGTCAGACCATATAGAAAAATCAGTCCCCTTCCTAGTCATGTCAGTAAGGGGTTTGACAATCACAGAATAGTTTTTAATGAATTTTCTATAGAAATTTGCGAAACCAAAAAACCGTTGCAGTGCTTTAAGGTTCTCAGGAAGATCCCAACCTAGAATTGCCTGGACTTTCATAGGATCCATACGGAAACCTGAATCAGATAAAAGATATCCCAGGAACTGTATCTCCTGAACGGCAAAAACACACTTCTCAATTTTCGCATATAATTTATTCGTCCGTAGGACCTGCAGTACCTGTCTGACATGTACCTCGTGTGTCTTCAGATCAGACGAGTAAATTAAAATATTATCTAGGTATATCACCACAAACCTGCCGATAACGAAATGTTGGAAGACAGCAGGAGCATTGGTCAGACCGAAAGGCATGACTAGATTTTCATAATGCCACTCTGGGGTGTTAAAGGCTGTCCTCCACTCATCCCCTTCCTTGATACGAATCAGATTGTAGGCCCCCCTAAGATCAAGTTTGGAGAACCACTTAGCACCTGCAATCTGATTAAACAGGTCAGGAATAAGAGGAAGAGGGTATGGGTCTCGGATGGTTATCCGGTTTAGTTCGCGGAAATCTAGGCAAGGACGCAGGCCCCCATCTTTCTTTTTAACATAGAAAAACCCTACAGCCACGGGTGATGAAGAGGGTCTGATGTGTCCCTTAGCCAGACTCTCGGAGATATAATCTTTCATGGCTTGTCTCTCGGGACCCGAAAGATTATATAACCTGGTCTTGGGTAATTTCGCACCGGGAATCAGGTTAACCGGGCAATCATAAGGACGGTGAGGTGGTAACTCCTGACACCCCTTTTCAGAGAACACGTCCTCAAAGTCTGAAACAAAAGTAGGCAGAGTAGCTATGGAGGCGACTAAGCAATTGCTATTTAAGCAATTTTCTCTGCAATGCTCACTCCACTCCAATATCTCCCTGGCCTGCCAATCCACCACCGGATTGTGCGCTACCAACCAGGGAAGACCCAATACCACAGGAGAGGGAAGGCCCTCCAGAACATAACATGATAGACACTCGTTATGGTGGTCCCCTACCCAAAGGTGTAAGTTATGAACAATGTGAGTAAGGTTTCTCTGAGACAGAGGAGCAGAATCAATAGCGAATATGGGAATAGGTCTCTGTAGCGTAGAGAGAGACAAACCCATAGTGCGGGCAAAATGGGAATCTATCAAATTTACCCCTGCTCCACTGTCTAGAAAGAAAGAAATAGTCTCCGTCTTAACACCAAAAACAACAACCGCTGGCAACACAAATTGAGATGTTCGTATGGAGGAAACGTATACCCCCCCGGCTGACATCCTCCACACAGCCTGGGGTTAGTAGTTTTCCGACGGTCTTTTTGTTTTTGAGTAAGGTAGGACAGACATTAATGAAATGACCCCTCCCCCCACAGAAAAAACAAACGTCACCCCTACGGCGAGACTCAGGAGGACGGACCTGATGAGTAGTTCCTCCTAGCTGCATAGGCTCTTCTAGGTCTGTACAGACTAACTGCTGCTTTGGAGGGGTTACCAATTGCTCAGGATCTTTCAATCTGTCACTAAGGGCTGTTTCACACGAGCCGATGCCGTGCGTGGCATCCGCTCCGTGAAAGAGTGCCAAGACCCGATGCAGACTGCAGAGGCACGGAGCATTAACATGACTGATAATGCTCCATGCCTCTCTGTGATCTCTTTACTACGAAATCACAGTGACATCCGCTCGTGTGAAACAGCCCTAAGACGTCTATCTATTCTGATGGAAAGGGACATAACCGCATCAAGGGAAAAGGGGGTCTCATACAGCGCAAGCGCATCCTTAACCCTTTCGGATAACCCAGAGCAAAACTGACTCCTGAGAGCCGGATCGTTCCTCTGGGTATCCGTAGCCCACCTACGAAACTCTGAGCAATACTCCTCTGCTGGCCGCTCTCCCTGTAGGAGTCTCCGTAATTTCGACTCAGCCAGGGCGACTCGGTCAGGGTCATCATATATGAAGACCCAAAGCCCCAAAAAATTCCTCCACAGACCGGAGAGCCGGAGAATCAGTGGGTAAAGAGAACGCCCAGGATTGCAGGTCCCCCTGAAGCAGGGAAATAACAATCCCCACCCGCTGTTCTTCATTACCAGAGGAGTAGGGGCGCAGCCTAAAATATAACTTACAGGCCTCACGGAACATTACAAATTTGTCCCTTCCCCCAGAAAATCTGTCAGGAAGAACAACCTTGGGTTCCGGAGCAACCTGGTTACCCATAGCAACTGCAGGACTTGTGGTCTGCTGCAATTGCTGCTGTTGCTGGAGGACCGACGCCTTCAATCCTGCCACCTCCAAAGACAGGCCTTGAAGTTGCCCTGTTAAAGCGGCAATAGGATCCATGCTAGATTCTAAATAGGTAGAAGAGAAAAAAAAATATAAGGGCCAGATATAATATCACGACCGGCGTGCCGATCACATACGTGACGCAAAGGGAGGGAAAAGGAAGGCCCTGTCCAAAGGAGAGGGAAAGATGGTGACCCCTAACTCACCTAGAGGCTGGCACCTCACTGCCCTGACAACCCTAGACAGGTTCCTCACCCGTACGCTGATCACGTTCCTAAAACCCTGGCTTTCCCTAAAATGAGCCCTACGTAGTGAATAGGGCGGTGGGAACACTAGTCCGCACCACTAACACTAAAGGGAAACACTAGGGAGAAGACAGACAATACTGACAAAACACATAATCCCATGTGGGCGACAACAAACAACCAACAGGGATCCGGAGGGTAACACTCTGGTACGACAACCAGGGATAACAGCAACTCAGCTCCAGTAGGTCAGTATAGAAGTCCAGGCAGGAAGCTATATATCTGGCAACCAGAGAAGTGGAAGAGGGGAATATAAGGAGGTTGGGAGTGCTGGACAAGGAACAGCTGAGGAGAAGAAGCTACGGATCCCTGAGTGAGACAAAAAGGATTACAAGGCAAACCCAAAAAGCTACCATTAAGAAACAGCACCATTTTTAGACATAGAGCGTGCAGCCACCCGCTGCGACTTCCTGACCCTGGGTATAACAGAGTCAGACGTGGCTCTTGACACCCTCGTGACAGTAAAACATTATATGCGAGAGCCTGCTGGTGAGCTGACCCTTTAAAAAATTATATGCGAGGGCCTGCTAGTGAGCTGACCCTTTAAAAAATTATATGCAAAGGGCATATATGCGAGGGCATTATATGTGACAAATAAGCATGTGTTGATATGATGGAAGAGGAGAAGGAGGATGAGAAAAGGAAGATTCAACCATATACCCTTGTTTGTGGTGGAAGGGGTGCATGGGAATACAGTGTATTCAGTACATTATAAACAACACATTTAAAGTGCCATTATGTTCATCAGCTTTCCTCTGGTGGAGTCAAGAAGTCATGGTCAATCCAGGTTCATTTTTATAAGAGTCAACCTGTCAACATTTTCAGTTGACAGGCGGATACGCTTATCTGTTATAATGCCACCAGCAACACTAAATACCCGCTCAGACAAAAAAGCTGGCGGCAGGGCAGGCCAACACCTCCAAGGCGTAGAGTGCCAGTTCCTGCCACATGTCCAGCTTGGACACCCAGTAGTTGTAAGGCACTGAGGGATCATTGAGGACGCTGACATGGTCTGCTATAGACTCCTTCACAATCTTCCAAAATGTTTCCCTCCTTGTGACACTAGGCCGCGCATCAGGGTGAGGGTGCTGGAGGGGTGTCATGAAACTGTCCCATGCTTTGGAGAGTATTATCCTGCCTCTGTTGGAATTGCTGTGTGTTCCCCTTTTCTCCCCCCCTCGGTTGGCCAAGGAACTACAGACTCTGCCGCCAGCGTTGTCAGATGGAAATTTTTGGAGCAATTTTTCAACAAGGATCTTCTGGTATTGCACCGTTTTGCTCGTCCTCTCCACCAGAGGAATGAGAGTTGAGAAGTTCTCTTTGTAGCGGGGGTCGTAGGGTGAACAACCAGTAATCAGTATTGTCTAAAATTCATATAACACGCGGGTCGCGGGAAAGGCAGCCTAACATGAAGTCAGCCATGTGTGCCAGAGTACCAACAGGCAAGACTTTGCTGTCGTCATCAGGAGGATCATTCTCAATCTCCTCATCCTCTTCCTCCTCTTCTGCCCATCCACGCTGAACAGATGGAATTAAACTGGCATTACAGTGACGGTAGTACTTACCTGCACGTTTATTGGCTGCGTAGCAGCCAAAAAAAACGTGCGGCGAGGAGACTCGAGCATTGCGCTCGAGAACATGCAGTATTTGGCCGAATTTGCTCAGTCAAGCATGCTCGATCAACACTACCATGGATCATTCTGTTTTCATGTATGGAAAAAAGTTCACGTAAGGCCTCATACACACCAATGTGTGCCTGCCGGGCCCATGCATCGGACTGCAAATTGCACGGGAACCAATAGTGAACATGCGGGGAGGAGACTCGAGAATGGCACTCGGGCACATGTGGTACTCAGCCAAGTACCACCATGTGTCGAGCATCGAGATGCTCGAGCCGAACAGGTGTTCGGCCGAGCATGCTCGGTCAACACTAGCAATAAGTCACAAAATTTTTGCACGAGAGCAAAAAGTTGCAAAGTTCCTATTTTGCGACTTTTGAAAGCCAGAATTCTGGAGTGAAGGTATGATAAATCTGTCCCCTTGTGTTGCGGGGTCCCCATCTTGCAAATGACGGTTCATAATTGCAGACATATAGTGATTTCAAATCAGGTCCATCTTTTTGAAACACCCTGATATTCCTTGTGTCATTGGGGAACATCCATATTTGAAACTTCAAACATCTTGGGAGCCACATGGGACCCAATGGATGGGAAAAAACTGTTTAGACACTAAGGGGGTCATTTGTTAAGACCTGTGTTTTAGACGCTGGTCTTAATCAAGCCCCTGCTCTGGCGGTGGATCCGCCGAAGTTATGTATTGGTGTCGGCCTCTACATAGCTTCGGCGCATACAGCGCTGCTTCTAAGTGTAAGCCAGGTGACTTACATTTAGACCATTTTCTACACCTAAAACAGAAAATGATGACTGAGACAAACCAGCTGGCCCATTCCCTTCCACGCCTACACCAAACCCACTTTTTTAGACCTGGTGTGAATGGGGAAAAGTCGCAGATTGTGGTGCAATCTGCACCTGAAATACACCTAATATAGGCGTATTTCAAGTTAACAAATGACCCCCTTAGGTTTCATGCACGCAGTTATATAACAAATCCTTGTAATATGGCACCTATAGAAATTTATGGGTCCACATCGTACTTCGGTATACCTCTTCTTTCATATAGGATTCACAATGAATCTGTAAAAAATGTGACATGTTTCATTACATGCCATATTACAGAGTTAGGGCTCATGCACGCGGGTCCGCACTTTGCGGGCAACGGCCGTGTGCACCGCATATCACGGATGCAAACCCATTCTTGAATGGGTCTGCAATCCGGAAGGTGTGGTGCGGAACGGAGGGACGGAAGCACTACGGAGTGTTTCCGTGGGGTTTCACTCCGTGCCTCCGCACCGCAAAAAAATTGAACATGTTCTATTTTTTTGCGGTGCGGATAGATCACGGGTAGGGATGAGCGAACTCGAACTGTATAGTTCGGGTTCGTACCGAATTTTGGGGTGTCCGTGACACGGACCCGAACCCGGACATTTTCGTAAAAGTCCGGGTTCGGGTTCGGTGTTCGTCGCTTTCTTGGCGCTTTTGTGACGCTTTCTTGGCGCTTTTTGAAAGGCTGCAAAGCAGCCAATCAACAAGCGTCATACTACTTGCCCCAAGAGGCCGTCACAGCCATGCCTACTATTGGCATGGCTGTGATTGGCCAGAGCACCATGTGACCCAGCCTCTATTTAAGCTGGAGTCACATAGCGCCGCCCGTCACTCTGCTCTGATTAGCGTAGGGAGAGGTTGCGGATGCGACAGTAGGGCGAGATTAGGCAGATTAACTTCTCCAAAGGACTTCACTTGATTAATCGATCGATCTGCAGCTGTGCATCATTGAGCTGCTGAAATTCAAATGCTCACTCACTGTTTTTAGGCTGCCCAGACCGTTTGTCAGTCACTTTTTTCTGGGGTGATCGGCGGCCATTTTGTGTCTTGTGCGGTGCTGCGACCAAGTGCATCCAAGCTGCGACCAAGTGCATTTAACCCTCAATGGTGTGGTTGTTTTTTGGCTAAAGCCTACATCAGGGTGAAGCTGTCACACCAAGTGCATTTAACCAGCAATAGTCTGTTCATTTTTTGGCCATATACTAAATCAGGGGCAAAAGCTGCGCCTGTCACCAAGTGCATTTAACCCTCAATGGTGTGGTTGTTTTTTGGCTAAAGCCTACATCAGGGTGAAGCTGTCACACCAAGTGCATTTAACCAGCAATAGTCTGTTCATTTTTTGGCCATATACTAAATCAGGGGCAAGCTGCGCCTGTCACCAAGTGCATTTAACCCTCAATGGTGTGGTTGTTTTTTGGCTAAAGCCTACATCAGGGTGAAGCTGTCACACCAAGTGCATTTAACCAGCAATAGTCTGTTTATTTTTTGGCCATATACTACATCAGGGGCAAGCTGCGCCCGTCACCAAGTGCATTTAACCCTCAGTAGTGTGGTTGGTCAAGCTGTGACACCAAGTGCATTTAACCAGCAATAGTCTGTTCATTTTTTGGCCATATACTACATCAGGGGCAAGCTGCGCCCGTCACCAAGTGCATTTAACCAGCAATAGTGTGGTTATTTTTTGGCCATATCCCAGTCTAATTCTGTCACTAAATCCATACCGGTCACCCAGCGCCTAAATACTAGGCCTCAAATTTATATCCCGCTAAATCTCTCGTTACCGCTGTCCTGTTGTGGCTGGGAAAGTTATTTAGTGTCCGTCAAAGCACATTTTTTGTTCTGGGTTGAAGTACAATTCCCAATTTAGCAATTTCATAATTTAGTGGTTCCTGCTATATCAGAGCTATTTGAAATCTATCCCTAAAAGGGTATATAATATTCAAGGTGCACATAGGGTCATTCAGAATAACTTCACACACACCCGCTACTGTGCATTTCCAAGTCTAATTCTGTCACTAAACCCATACCTGTCACCCAGCGCCTAAATACTAGGCCTCAAATTTATATCCCGCTAAATCTCTCGTTACCGCTGTCCTGTTGTGGCTGGGAAAGTTATTTAGTGTCCGTCAAAGCACATTTTTTGTTCTGGGTTGAAATACAATTCCCAATTTAGCAATTTCATAATTTAGTGGTTTCTGCTATATCAGAGCTATTTGAAATCTATCCCTAAAAGGGTATATAATATTCAAGGTGCACATTGGGTCATTCAGAATAACTTCACACACACCCGCTACTGTGTATTTCCAAGTCTAATTCTGTCACTAAACCCATACCTGTCACCCAGCGCCTAAATACTAGGCCTCAAATTTATATCCCGCTAAATCTCTCGTTACCGCTGTCCTGTTGTGGCTGGGAAAGTTATTTAGTGTCCGTCAAAGCACATTTTTTGTTCTGGGTTGAAATACAATTCCCAATTTAGCAATTTCATAATTTTGTGGTTTCTGCTATATCAGAGCTATTTGAAATCTATCCCTAAAAGGGTATATAATATTCAAGGTGCACATTGGGTCATTCAGAATAACTTCACACACACCCGCTACTGTGTATTTCCAAGTCTAATTCTGTCACTAAACCCATACCTGTCACCCAGCGCCTAAATACTAGGCCTCAAATTTATATCCTGCTAAATCTCTCGTTACCGCTGTCCTGTTGTGGCTGGGAAAGTTATTTAGTGTCCGTCAAAGCACATTTTTTGTTCTGGGTTGAAATACAATTCCCAATTTAGCAATTTCATAATTTAGTGGTTTCTGCTATATCAGAGCTATTTGAAATCTATCCCTAAAAGGGTATATAATATTCAAGGTGCACATTGGGTCATTCAGAATAACTTCACACACACCCGCTACTGTGTATTTCCAAGTCTAATTCTGTCACTAAACCCATACCTGTCACCCAGCGCCTAAATACTAGGCCTCAAATTTATATCCCGCTAAATCTCTCGTTACCGCTGTCCTGTTGTGGCTGGGAAAGTTATTTAGTGTCCGTCAAAGCACATTTTTTGTTCTGGGTTAAAATACAATTCCCAATTTAGCAATTTCATAATTTAGTGGTTTCTGCTATATCAGAGCTATTTGAAATCTATCCCTAAAAGGGTATATAATATTCAAGGTGCACATTGGGTCATTCAGAATAACTTCACACACACCCGCTACTGTGTATTTCCAAGTCTAATTCTGTCACTAAACCCATACCTGTCACCCAGCGCCTAAATACTAGGCCTCAAATTTATATCCCGCTAAATCTCTCGTTACCGCTGTCCTGTTGTGGCTGGGAAAGTTATTTAGTGTCCGTCAAAGCACATTTTTTGTTCTGGGTTGAAATACAATTCCCAATTTAGCAATTTCATAATTTAGTGGTTTCTGCTGTATCAGAGCTATTTGAAATCTATCCCTAAAAGGGTATATAATATTCAAGGTGCACATAGGGTCATTCAGAATAACTTCACACACACGCTACTGTGCATTTCCAAGTCTAATTCTGTTAGTAAATCCATACCGGTCACCCAGCGCCTAAATACTAGGCCTCAAATTTATATCCCGCTGAATTTGAATACAATACATTGGGCCAAATAATATTTTTGTTGTTGTGGTGAACCATAACAATGAGAAAAACATCTAGTAAGGGACGCGGACGTGGACATGGTCGTGGTGGTGTTAGTGGACCCTCTGGTGCTGGGAGAGGACGTGGCCGTTCTGCCACATCCACACGTCCTAGTGTACCAACTACCTCAGGTCCCAGTAGCCGCCAGAATTTACAGCGATATATGGTGGGGCCCAATGCCGTTCTAAGGATGGTAAGGCCTGAGCAGGTACAGGCATTAGTCAATTGGGTGGCCGACAGTGGATCCAGCACGTTCACATTATCTCCCACCCAGTCTTCTGCAGAAAGCGCACAGATGGCGCCTGAAAACCAACCCCATCAGTCTGTCACATCACCCCCATGCATACCAGGGAAACTGTCTCAGCCTCAAGTTATGCAGCAGTCTCTTATGCTGTTTGAAGACTCCGCTGGCAGGGTTTCCCAAGGGCATCCACCTAGCCCTTCCCCAGCGGTGAAAGATATAGAATGCACTGACGCACAACCACTTATGTTTCCTGATGATGAGGACATGGGAATACCACCTCAGCATGTCTCTGATGATGACGAAACACAGGTGCCAACTGCTGCGTCTTTCTGCAGTGTGCAGACTGAACAGGAGGTCAGGGATCAAGACTGGGTGGAAGACGATGCAGGGGATGATGAGGTCCTAGACCCCACATGGAATGAAGGTCGTGCCACTGACTTTCACAGTTCGGAGGAAGAGGCAGTGGTGAGACCGAGCCAACAGCGTAGCAAAAGAGGGAGCAGTGGGCAAAAGCAGAACACCCGCCGCCAAGAGACTCCGCCTGCTACTGCCCGCCGCCATCTGGGACCGAGCACCCCAAAGGCAGCTTCAAGGAGTTCCCTGGCATGGCACTTCTTCAAACAATGTGCTGACGACAAGACCCGAGTGGTTTGCACGCTGTGCCATCAGAGCCTTAAGCGAGGCATTAACGTTCTGAACCTGAGCACAACCTGCATGACCAGGCACCTGCATGCAAAGCATGAACTGCAGTGGAGTAAACACCTTAAAACCAAGGAAGTCACTCAGGCTCCCCCTGCTACCTCTTCTGCTGCTGCCGCCTCGGCCTCTTCTGCTGCTGCCGCCTCGGCCTCTTCCTCCGCCTCTGGAGGAACGTTGGCACCTGCCGCCCAGCAAACAGGGGATGTACCACCAACACCACCACCACCACCTCCGTCACCAAGCGTCTCAACCATGTCACACGGCAGCGTTCAGCTCTCCATCTCACAAACATTTGAGAGAAAGCGTAAATTCCCACCTAGCCACCCTCGATCCCTGGCCCTGAATGCCAGCATTTCTAAACTACTGGCCTATGAAATGCTGTCATTTAGGCTGGTGGACACAGACAGCTTCAAACAGCTCATGTCGCTTGCTGTCCCACAGTATGTTGTTCCCAGCCGCCACTACTTCTCCAAGAGAGCCGTGCCTTCCCTGCACAACCAAGTATCCGATAAAATCAAGTGTGCACTGCGCAACGCCATCTGTGGCAAGGTCCACCTAACCACAGATACGTGGACCAGTAAGCACGGCCAGGGACGCTATATCTCCCTAACTGCACACTGGGTAAATGTAGTGGCAGCTGGGCCCCAGGCGGAGAGCTGTTTGGCGCACGTCCTTCCGCCGCCAAGGATCGCAGGGCAACATTCTTTGCCTCCTGTTGCCACCTCCTCCTTCTCGGCTTCCTCCTCCTCTTCTTCCACCTGCTCATCCAGTCAGCCACACACCTTCACCACCAACTTCAGCACAGCCCGGGGTAAACGTCAGCAGGCCATTCTGAAACTCATATGTTTGGGGGACAGGCCCCACACCGCACAGGAGTTGTGGCGGGGTATAGAACAACAGACCGACGAGTGGTTGCTGCCGGTGAGCCTCAAGCCCGGCCTGGTGGTGTGCGATAATGGGCGAAATCTCGTTGCAGCTCTGGGACTAGCCAATTTGACGCACATCCCTTGCTTGGCGCATGTGCTGAATTTGGTGGTGCAGAAGTTCATTCACAACTACCCCGACATGTCAGAGCTGCTGCATAAAGTGCGGGCTGTCTGTTCGCGCTTCCGGCGTTCACATCCTGCTGCTGCTCGCCTGTCTGCGCTACAGCGTAACTTCGGCCTTCCCGCTCACCGCCTCATATGCGACGTGCCCACCAGGTGGAACTCCACCTTGCACATGCTGGACAGACTGTGCGAGCAGCAGCAGGCCATAGTGGAGTTTCAGCTGCAGCACGCACGGGTCAGTCGCACTAGAGAACAGCACCACTTCACCACCAATGACTGGGCCTCCATGCGAGACCTGTGTGCCCTGTTGCGCTGTTTCGAGTACTCCACCAACATGGCCAGTGGCGATGACGCCGTTATCAGCGTTACAATACCACTTCTATGTCTCCTTGAGAAAACACTTAGGGCGATGATGCAAGAGGAGGTGGCCCAGGAGGAGGAGGAGGAGGAGGGGTCATTTTTAGCACTTTCAGGCCAGTCTCTTCGAAGTGACTCAGAGGGAGGTTTTTGGCAACAGCAGAGGCCAGGTACAAATGTGGCCAGACAGGGCCCACTACTGGAGGACGAGGAGGACGAGGATGAGGAGGAGGTGGAGGAGGATGAGGATGAAGCATGGTCACAGCGGGGTGGCACCCAACGCAGCTCGGGTCCATCACTGGTGCGTGGCTGGGGGGAAAGGCAGGACGATGACGATACGCCTCCCACAGAGGACAGCTTGTCCTTACCCCTGGGCAGCCTGGCACACATGAGCGACTACATGCTGCAGTGCCTGCGCAACGACAGCAGAGTTGCCCACATTTTAACCTGTGCGGACTACTGGGTTGCCACCCTGCTGGATCCACGCTACAAAGACAATGTGCCCACCTTACTTCCTGCACTGGAGCGTGATAGGAAGATGCGCGAGTACAAGCGCACGTTGGTAGACGCGCTACTGAGAGCATTCCCAAATGTCACAGGGGAACAAGTGGAAGCCCAAGGCCAAGGCAGAGGAGGAGCAAGAGGTCGCCAAGGCAGCTGTGTCAATGCCAGCTCCTTTGAGGGCAGGGTTAGCATGGCAGAGATGTGGAAAACTTTTGTCAACACGCCACAGCTAACTGCACCACCACCTGATACGCAACGTGTTAGCAGGAGGCAACATTTCAATAACATGGTGGAACAGTACGTGTGCACACCCCTCCACGTACTGACTGATGGTTCGGCCCCATTCAACTTCTGGGTCTCTAAATTGTCCACGTGGCCAGAGCTAGCCTTTTATGCCTTGGAGGTGCTGGCCTGCCCGGCGGCCAGCGTTTTGTCTGAACGTGTATTCAGCACGGCAGGGGGCGTCATTACAGACAAACGCAGCCGCCTGTCTACAGCCAATGTGGACAAGCTGACGTTCATAAAAATGAACCAGGCATGGATCCCACAGGATCTGTCCGTCCCTTGTCCAGATTAGACATTAACTACCTCCCCTTAACCATATATTATTGGACTCCAGGGCACTTCCTCATTCAATCCTATTTTTATTTTCATTTTACCATTATATTGCGAGGCTACCCAAAGTTGAATGAACCTCTCCTGTGTCTGGGTGCCGGGGCCTAAATATATGCCAATGGACTGTTCCAATGTTGGGTGACGTGAAGCCTGATTCTCTGCTATGACATGCAGAATGATTCTCTGCTGACATGAAGCCAGATTGTCTGTTACGGGACCTCTCTCCTCTGCCTGTGTGCTGGGCCTAAATATATGCCAATGGACTGTTGCAGTGGTGGCTGACGTGAAGCCTCATTCTCTGCTATGACATGCAGACTAATTCTCTGCTGACATGAAGACAGATTCTCTGTTACGGGACCTCTCTCCTCTGCCTGTGTGTGTGCTGGGCCTAAATATATGCCAATGGACTGTTGCAGTGGTGGCTGACGTGAAGCCTCATTCTCTGCTATGACATGCAGACTGATTCTCTGCTGACATGAAGCCAGATTCTCTGTTACGAGACCTCCCTCCTCTGCCTGGGTGCTGGGCCTAAATATATGCCAATGGACTGTTGCAGTGGTGGCTGACGTGAAGCCTCATTCTCTGCTATGACATGCAGACTGATTCTCTGCTGACATGAAGCCAGATTCTCTTTTACGAGACCTCCCTCCTCTGCCTGGGTGCTGGGCCTAAATATATGCCAATGGACTGTTGCAGTGGTGGCTGACGTGAAGCCTCATTCTCTGCTATGACATGCAGACTGATTCTCTGCTGACATGAAGCCAGATTCTCTGTTACGGGACCTCTCTCCTCTGCCTGTGTGTGTGCTGGGCCTAAATATATGCCAATGGACTGTTGCAGTGGTGGCTGACGTGAAGCCTCATTCTCTGCTATGACATGCAGACTGATTCTCTGCTGACATGAAGCCAGATTCTCTGTTACGGGACCTCTCTCCTCTGCCTCTGTGTGTGCTGGGCCTAAATATATGCCAATGGACTGTTGCAGTGGTGGCTGACGTGAAGCCTCATTCTCTGCTATGACATGCAGACTGATTCTCTGCTGACATGAAGACAGATTCTCTGTTACGGGACCTCCCTCCTCTGCCTGGGTGCTGGGCCTAAATATATGCCAATGGACTGTTGCAGTGGTGGCTGACGTGAAGCCTCATTCTCTGCTATGACATGCAGACTGATTCTCTGCTGACATGAAGCCAGATTGTCTGTTACGGGACCTCTCTCCTCTGCCTGTGTGTGTGCTGGGCCTAAATATATGCCAATGGACTGTTGCAGTGGTGGCTGACGTGAAGCCTCATTCTCTGCTATGACATGCAGACTGATTCTCTGCTGACATGAAGCCAGATTCTCTGTTACGGGACCTCCCTCCTCTGCCTGGGTGCTGGGCCTAAATATATGCCAATGGACTGTTGCAGTGGTGGCTGACGTGAAGCCTCATTCTCTGCTATGACATGCAGACTGATTCTCTGATGACATGAAGCCAGATTCTCTGTTACGGGACCTCTCTCCTCTGCCTGTGTGTGTGCTGGGCCTAAATATATGCCAATGGACTGTTGCAGTGGTGGCTGACGTGAAGCCTCATTCTCTGCTATGACATGCAGACTGATTCTCTGCTGACATGAAGACAGATTCTCTGTTACGGGACCTCCCTCCTCTGCCTGGGTGCTGGGCCTAAATATATGCCAATGGACTGTTGCAGTGGTGGCTGACGTGAAGCCTCATTCTCTGCTATGACATGCAGACTGATTCTCTGCTGACATGAAGCCAGATTCTCTGTTACGGGACCTCCCTCCTCTGCCTGGGTGCTGGGCCTAAATATATGCCAATGGACTGTTGCAGTGGTGGCTGACGTGAAGCCTCATTCTCTGCTATGACATGCAGACTGATTCTCTGCTGACATGAAGCCAGATTCTCTGTTACGGGACCTCTCTCCTCTGCCTGTGTGTGTGCTGGGCCTAAATATATGCCAATGGACTGTTGCAGTGGTGGCTGACGTGAAGCCTCATTCTCTGCTATGACATGCAGACTGATTCTCTGCTGACATGAAGACAGATTCTCTGTTACGGGACCTCTCTCCTCTGCCTGTGTGTGTGCTGGGCCTAAATATATGCCAATGGACTGTTGCAGTGGTGGCTGACGTGAAGCCTCATTCTCTGCTATGACATGCAGACTGATTCTCTGCTGACATGAAGACAGATTCTCTGTTACAGGACCTCTCTCCTCTGCCTGTGTGTGTGCTGGGCCTAAATATATGCCAATGGACTGTTGCAGTGGTGGCTGACGTGAAGCCTCATTCTCTGCTATGACATGCAGACTGATTCTCTGCTGACATGAAGACAGATTCTCTGTTACGGGACCTCCCTCCTCTGCCTGGGTGCTGGGCCTAAATATATGCCAATGGACTGTTGCAGTGGTGGCTGACGTGAAGCCTCATTCTCTGCTATGACATGCAGACTGATTCTCTGCTGACATGAAGCCAGATTGTCTGTTACGGGACCTCTCTCCTCTGCCTGTGTGTGTGCTGGGCCTAAATATATGCCAATGGACTGTTGCAGTGGTGGCTGACGTGAAGCCTCATTCTCTGCTATGACATGCAGACTGATTCTCTGCTGACATGAAGCCAGATTCTCTGTTATGGGACCTCCCTCCTCTGCCTGGGTGCTGGGCCTAAATATATGCCAATGGACTGTTGCAGTGGTGGCTGACGTGAAGCCAGATTCTCTGCTATGGGACCTCTCTCCAATTGATTTTGGTTAATTTTTATTTATTTAATTTTTATTTTAATTCATTTCCCTATCCACATTTGTTTGCAGGGGATTTACCTACATGTTTCTGCCTTTTGCAGCCCTCTAGCTCTTTCCTGGGCTGTTTTACAGCCTTTTTAGTGCCGAAAAGTTCGGGTCCCCATTGACTTCAATGGGGTTCGGGTTCGGGACGAAGTTCGGATCGGGTTCGGATCCCGAACCCGAACATTTCCGGGATGTTCGGCCGAACTTCTCGAACCCGAACATCCAGGTGTTCGCTCAACTCTAATCACGGGCCCATTTAAGTTGAAGGGGGTCTGGATCCGTCTGCGAAATCCGCATGGATGTTGCCTGTGCATTGGGGACCGCAAATTGCATGAGTGTTATATGGCTCTATCATGGAAATCTGTGTGCCACCATTTAGGCTTCATACACATGACAAGGCAGAACATTATCTAATCTGCAGACTTACCTGTATCCATGTTGAATAAAATAATGCAAACTTTAATATAACTGCTCCAAGCTCAGCCTAGGGTTAAAAGAAACCCAATTATTGCAGGTCTTGCAGGCATCTTTGTTACCATACATGCATCACGAGTAAACAGATCGTTACAGGGTCCCCATGATAATGAATAGGATAAAAGAACAGAGCAAATGAATATATATTGTGCATTGTGTGTGGATAGGTTGTAATGGAGCCTGGAAAAATCCAAGCCATAAAGCTCACTATTTGATCAGGTGTCTCAATATAAATGGCTTGGGCGATGCTATTATTATCGATGCCTTGTACATTTTTAACATCATTTCCTGTAGAGCAGATGAAGAAGCCAGAGCTTCAGTTACATGGAGGATTGTCCTTGCTAAAAAGATATCAAACCTATCAGAGCAGGAAAACTGGCAGCCATCATTCACGTGAGTAATGCAGAAAAAAGCGTCTTATGATCTGGGTTAGTGTCGTTTCAATGGCTTCTTGTCCTTTGGAAATAATCTATATTTCCTTATGCTTGTTAAATTGGATACAAATTAAGCAATACTTTCACGTGTCTTGCCTAAAAGCTCAGAAAACATATGTGTGTATATATATATATATATATATATATATATATATATATAAATATTTACAGGTGAAACTCGAAAAATTTGAATATCGTGCAATAGTCCATTCATTTCAGTAATGCAAATTAAAAGGAATTGCATTAATGCAGCTTAAAATGAGAATTTTGTGAAAAGGTTCAATATTCTAGGCTCAAAGTGTCACATTCTAGTCAGCTAATTAATCCATACCCCCTGAGCAAAGGGGACCTGAGATTGTGACTTTGGGGTTTTATAAGCCGTAAGCCATAATCATCCAAATTATAACAAATAAAGGGTGGAAATATCTCGCTTTGCATGTAATGAGTCTCATATGTTAGTTTCACCTTTTAAGTTGCATTACTGAAATAAATGAACTTTGCACAATATTCTAATTTTTCGAGTTTCACCTGTATATTCGCTTTCAGGATGTATCCAATCACAGACACACCCATACTATATAAAAAGAGCATTTAAATTACAATACTAGATGGTACTGGCTGCATATATCTTCAGCTACAGTCAACTCTGCTCGGAACGTGTTAGCAATTTAACCTTTTACAGTCTATCAAACATTTTAAAGTATTTACTTACCACCAATTAGGTTGACAAGGGTTTTATATGGTAGTCTTTTTTTTTTTTTATAGACAACGTATCTTTAGTCTGCTTCCACACGGCCGTTTGTGGTCCATGAAATGCGGTCCATATGACAGCCTCATTTCCCGGCTTGACTGTGGCTGATGTGAGCTGAACTCACAGCACCATGAACCACATACGGCCATATGAAAGCAGCCTTAAAGGGCATCTTCAGTTTCGGAAACCCTTTTTTATATACTCTATTAGGTGATTCTAAGTCACTAGTGCATCTCTTGACCACAGTGAAGAGCGGATACAAACAGCATCTCTTTGTCGCTGGAGAACCTGTCATGTCCTGTTGTACACTGATAGTCCATTGATATGAATAGGCACTGTGTAATATTTAACATTAACTATGAAGGTGCTGCAGGAAAATGTTATGCTTTAGGCTGGGTTCAGACCTGAGCGTTTTACAGCGCGTTCCTACGCGCTGTAAAACGCTCAACAGGCAAGAACCAATGATTCCCTATGGGAATGGTTCTCACCTGAGCGTTTTACAGCGCGTACGATCGCGCTGTAAAACGCCCGACGCCCCAAGAAGTACAGGAGCTTCTTTGGGGCGTCTTGTCGCGCGTTCCCGTACATAGACTTCCGGGAACGCGCGACAATGGGCGTTCGCATACTACTGGAGCCGCGTATGTGAGACGCCGGAGAATCGCGCATACACAGCGCTCAGGTCAGGGCGCTCATGTCTGAACCCAGCCTAAGGCCCTTTTACATGGATCAATCACTGGGTCAGTTATTGTGAATGAGAAATCAATCATGGTACACCAGATCTTGTGTGAAGGTGCTGGCTGTAGGTTCCCAACTCAGTAATCTCTGTAGATCAAAACTCCAGCACATTTGTGAATTCTTAATTATAGTATTTTTTTTTTATTGAGAATAACTCTCAACAGCAAGACAGGCAGGTGAACATTTTTGGCCGTTTCCTATTTGAACTTCATCAGACTGCTTGCCTGTATGCCAGCAGATTTTTAGGGTAATAGTATTGCAGTGTAATTGCTTTTGAGATCTTAACATGTTGATATCTGGGGTTTCCTTGTAGCCATGTGTTATACGTTTTTTGTATATGGCAAAGCATTTAGATCACTGAGAAAATGTGATGTATTGGGGTTATTTCACTAACAATGACAAACTAATGCCTAACTTTTCTTAGATCTATTAAAATCCCATTAAAACCACAAACAAACGTGTCCAGTAATTGCACGTGCCAATTGTAACCAGCATGAGGCAGACAGAAATATATCCCAAGCCCAGTAGCCAGAGTAGTCTGAAAGAGATGGACCCATTTCTGCTCTGCAATGTAATTGGAGAATTGACATCATTAGGATCCTTCTCCCACCATGGGAAGTAAGAGAAGATATCTTAGCATGTGTGTTCAGTATCAAGGGCAACATAATGGGCCAGATTTATCATTAGCTCAGGTCAGAATAATGGAGTGAAAAAGTCCCAAACGCTAAAACTGTGCACAAATTTGCAACTTTTTTCTGCTCTGCACTATGCTCACCAGTTTTCTGAAAGTGGGCGTGTTTTCTTATGTAAATGAATATCTAGACAGATTTACTATTGGGACTAAAAAAAGTCGCAATTTCACTCTAGTGAGGACCATGCTTATCTTATGAGACTTTTTAATAGAACATGCGACTTTTTCATAAAAACGTGCGACTTTTTCGTAAGATGTGCGACTTTTGCAAAGCTGCTTACTGACGGATAAACTGCTACCGTCAAACCACATTTATTACAGTCTTAAAGGGCTGATCATAAATCTGACTTGGCTAAAACTGACTTTAGCCATATGTTAAAGTGGAGTGAGCTGTCATCATAAATCTGGCCCAATGAGTGCTGTATGCATTCTTACAGTGTTGGGAAAACTTAATGGGCCAGACTTAGCCAAGTCAGATTTATGATCGGCCCTTTAAGACTGTAATAAATGTGGTTTGACGGTAGCAGTTTATCCGTCAGTAAGCAGCTTTACAAAAGTCGCACATCTTTACGAAAAAGTTGCACGTTTTTATGAAAAAGTTGCACGTTTTTATGAAAAAGTTGCATGTTCTATTAAAAAGTCTCATAAGATAAGCATGGTCCTCACTGGAGTGAAATTGCCACTTTTTTGCGACTTTTTAAATAGTCCCAATAGTAAATCTGTGTAGAGATTCATTTACATAAGAAAACACGCCCGCTTTCAGAAAACTGCCAAGCATAGTGCAGAGCAGAAATAAGTCGCAAATTTGTGCGCAGTTTTAGCGTTTGGGACTTTTTGGGGGACTTTTTCACTCCATTATCCTGACCTGAGCTAATGATAAATCTGGCCCAATGATTATTGATAAGAGGCCTCCCCGTATATCTCTTTTGTGCTTTGGACATGAGCTGTATCTTTGCCGATAATTTGACAAACACTGTGTGTAAACTTCTATTGGTCCGCTGATGACCCCTTTGGAAAAAACGTATTGGGACTTTTTCTGTATATACAGTTTTGACTGCGCTGTAATACACATCAATTCATCACAACTATGTTGATACCATGAGGCTGAGTTGTTGTATATTGCATTGATCCTGATTTGTGGTAGATTGGTTCATTGCTATTAGTAGGGTTATCCCAATGTGTAACCGGAACAGGTGCCCATGCATGCCCAGGAAGAAGTCGTAAGTGGACGAAACTAAAATTGGGAGTGGCTTATGCAGTGGGGACAGCTTGGATCTTTTCAGGGGCGGACTGGCCAAAGACTATAGAGGGTCTTTTCTCGGTGGGCCTATGGATGTAGAGCCATCCAAGCCCTTCTCAATGCTGCTGGCTGGGTATATACTACTGGAATATCTATAGGGGTCATTATTAGAGGAAATCCAGGCAGCATGCTGAAGGTAGGGCTGGCTTCGTGTTGTGACATGGCTTCGTGTTGTCACATGTCTTACTTTCATGTGACTACAGCAGCCGATCACTCAAGGATCACTTGCTGTACATACTAGCATCACCATTGAGGTCAATGGGTGGCTTCAGCGTCACATGGATGTACGGCTCATCATTGCTACAAGAAAATAAAGACTGTCGGAGAGCACTGGAGCACCAGCACTGAAGCAGCGGGAGATTTATCAGGTAAGTAATGTTTGGTTTTATTATTTTTTATAACATTTGATGCAGCTACTGTAATTCGTAAACTCTTGGACAACCCCTTTAATTTTCATAAACAACACTGAATCAGTATGTTAGCTTTGTACAATTAGAAATGCTATATAGGATTCAGTCATCTGCAAACCTGTTATACAGCTAAGCTGAACATCTAATATCCATTGTATGATTTTGTATAACAAGGTCCAGTAAGGTATTTGTTGCTAGAGCACAACCCACTAAACAATCATCCATCTGATTGTATACAGGATACCGTAAGGAACAATGCCAAGTCTAGCTCTAAGTGAGGTCATCCAAAGTACACTCGGCACGGCAGACTAACATAATGCTGGTCATACACATTACATTAAAGATGGGCGAACCCTCCGAATTCAGAACTGTTACACATCTAATGTGTATGGAGGGGTCTTGTGCTAAGCGATTTATGCTTTGGATTTGTGGTACACTTGAATACGGCTAGTTTTGCACTAGCATTTCAGAGCTCTGGCAGAGAACAGCCTGCAGGAGCTCTCTAGATCCAGCATTGCCAGAAACTGTCTTAATTAACTATAATGCGGACTGGCATAGATCCAGCCCCAACCCGTCAAGGTCCAGCCTAATACACGAACACATGATTATGCTAATTAAAAATATTTTTTTATTGTAAAAAGTTGATATATCTTGAATTTTCAAAGCCAAGCTGCAACACACCCTAGAAGGTCCATAAATATTAGGAAATTATGGAGGAGAATCATTGGTTTTGAAATATAGGAGCATCAATTAAATAAAAAAAAGCTAAAGAGTGCTTAATTTTACAAATGGCAAAAGTATTAACTTCTAAAGATCATCACAGGGTTTAGAAAGGTGTTTCTGAAAATGACTGTAAAATTCAGGACAGCAAATCGTAAAATGCTACACTATATCGACAAAAGTATTGGTACTTACACATTTCACTTTTATGACATCCCATTGTAAGTCTGTAGGCATTAATACGAAGTTACCTCTTACTCCTTGTAGCTTAAACAGCTTCCACAACATTTTGGAGCGCGTTTATGGGAATTTTTTCACATTCATCTAGAATATAATTTTTGAGGTCAGACACTGATGCTACGGCACACTATGGCAAACACCACCTTCCCTACACACACCTTGGGTATTCCACCGCTGCCACCAGAAAGGGGGACCAAAGGTTGTCATGGCACACTATGCCAAACACCATCTTTCTCCCTCACACCTTGGCTATGTCTATATGCGATATACAGTACTCTGTCCTATGGGACCCCACCCTTATTTGCTGTGACTCCTGCTTACGCTAGGACTATTTCACCCACTGAGCAGCAACTGCAGCCAATACACTGCTATACACACAGTAGATTACAATGCTAAATATAACTGGGTTCCATCAACAGGACGACACAGCATCTATTAAACGTAACATTTTAATATGATTTAACAAGAGTGCATACAAGTTACAGTTACAGACAATACAAACATAGGTAAAAGAAAAAGGGATTACGTAAAAACTTAACTCACGTCACTAAAGATGTGGCTCATTAGTTCGTGCCAGTCGAGCTCCTGGCTCCACAACATGATTCAGTGTTTTTTTTTAAACTTTGGCTGGGCAAACACACCCTATGTTCCCTTTGCCTAATCATATGGTAAACATAGAATGTTACCTGATGTGTCCTGCCCTTCTGTCAATCCATTTGGTTTGAGGTTCATCTTCAGTCTCTTCAAACAAAGGCAATATGGTGACCAGCCATCCCATAATCCTCCACTGCCTTGCCCAGTCTCAGAATGAATGCAAGGTTGTAAACCACACCTCACAGCCAACACACTACAACCCATTAACCTTTTGAAACTTTAAGCATGAATATAGGAAATATGAAAAGTCATGTACAAATGTCTTAGTTCATCACAACTGATGTAAGATGAGAGGGCCTGGCTCGCAATCTCCATTCTAGTTCATGCCAAAGGCATTTGATGGGGTTGAGGTCAGGGATCTGTGTGGGCCACACAAAACTCATCCAACCATGCTGTTATGGACCTTGCTTTCTGCACTGGGGCACAGTTATGCTAGAACAAAAAAGGGCCTTCCAAAAACAGTTCTCACAAAATTGGAAACATAATTGTCCAACATGTCCTGGTATGGTGAAGCATTAAGATGTCCTTTCACTAGAACTAAGAGGGTCTAGGCCAACTCTTGAAAAACAATCCCATAGCATTATCCTTCCTCCACCAAACTTTACAGTTGGCACATTGCAGTCAGGTAGGTAAACTTCTCTTGGCATTCCCCAAACACATAAAGGCACGGAAGATAATGCATTAAAACAATAGATGCAAATATAATATATGGACTAAACCCTCACTCTAATAACAAAATCTGAGACTCCAATATATTTTGTTCAAAACACATCTGTGCCCACCTACCCGTGCCACTAGTAGCAACACTGTTTGTGCAGGGTCTGCTCTCCTGAATATAGATGCCCATACGCAGTGTTGCACCAGGGTGCTTAGGGCCCACTTTTGGGGGCCCACAATACGAATACATTCAAATATAACCTGCTCACACAGCAGCAAGATGCTACCAGATGATTGAATATGGGGTCCCTGCAGCAACTTTGAGAAGGTAGTACCTGGGGAAAAGAGGATACTGCAGCTTTCCTCTATACCTAGAAGACATCTCAACTCTGATCGAGTCTATAATAATAAACTGGGAAGTTTCTTTTCTTTCTTGTGCAGGGGGTGGGACATAGGGGCCCACCTTGCTCAGGGGCCCGCTGGGGGATTCACCTGTGCAGTGGCGTAGCTAGAAATGACTGGGCCCCACAGCAAATTTTTGAATGGGGACCCCCTCCTCCAGTAATTTTTTCGCAACCCCTTCCTTTCATGCTGCCCCCATTCCTGTGGCTAGTAAAGATCACTCTCTCAGACCAGGGCCGGCAGCTGTTCCATCCGTTTTCTACACTGTCTATACTGTCACTGTATATCATTTCATTGTGTAATACTGTTGAGGGGGCCCTGACAAAATCTTTTAGTCCTCCTGTTCCTGTATGGGCCCCCTTCTGGGTCAGGTCAAAAAGCAGCTGCTTCCCCTGCTTCCCCTATAGTAACGCCCCTGCCTGTACCCCTGTGGACAGTCTGAGCCTGCCCATACAGCATAGGTAGGTTTAGAGTAGGACCTGCCTGACTGAGACCCCCGTGGTGCAGGTAGGTGGGCACAGATGTGTTTTGATCAAAATACATTGGCTGACAGTCTCAGATTTTATTATTAGAGTGAGGGCTTAGACCATATGGTATGTTTGCATCTATTGTTTTTTTGCATTATTTTCTGTGACTTTATAAATGTAGCCATGTACATCCGCATATTTACCATCATATCGTGCAGGACCTTTTTTTCATGTCAGTGTTATCCAATACATTCCAGACCTCTAATGTATCGAGTAAAATCAGCCTTAGGCCTGCACACGACCGCATGGTTTTGCGGTCCGTTTTTAAACCAATCTTTTTTTTTTCATTTTTTTGTTTCAGTAGTGTTTCCGTTCTGCTTCTGTTCTGTTTTTCCGTTTGGTTTCTGTTTGTGATATACGTTTCCGTATACACTCATGTTTTGTAGTTTTATTGATACCATTTTGGAGTGTGTGTGACTTTTTGATCACATTTTATTACTTTTTTTGGGTAAGAGAAGCGATGAAAAAACTGCGATTTTGACCCTTTTTCTGTTATGCCATTCGCTGTATTGGAAAAATATTTTTATATTTTAATAGTACGGGAGCTTTTGGATGCAGTGATGCCCATGATGTTTATATTTTTTGTTGTGCATGTATTTTAAATTTAAATTTTTATATTACATTTTTTTAATATTTTTTAAAGTTTTTTTATATTTTATTATGGTTTTGTAGCTCGTGTTTGAGGCTACAAGACTCTCTATTTTTTTTTTTTATTCTTTATCTTTATGTTTC
Source organism: Bufo gargarizans (assembly GCF_014858855.1). Taxonomy (NCBI): domain Eukaryota; kingdom Metazoa; phylum Chordata; class Amphibia; order Anura; family Bufonidae; genus Bufo; species Bufo gargarizans. The sequence goes on from NC_058082.1 coordinate 284,233,359, forward strand.
TTATAGATCCATATTGGTACTAGAATTGCTCATTTCTTATGTTGGCCTGCCAGCTGCTGGCCAAAATAAGAATTGCAGCTCCTATACCCTGGGTCTCCTCAGAGAGACCCAGTGTATGAAAGCCAATTACCGGAATCCTCATTGGCCACAGAGGATTTTAGCTTGATTACAGCATCTAAAGGCTGTAATGACCGCAATCGGCATTATTGCCGATTGCTGTCATTATCTGCGGGTTTCTGCTGTTATATGCAAATGAGCAGTTAAGTGCACCGAGAGTACCCTTGCTCTTCCTGCTTCCTCTGCCAGCCCCTCTCTCTTTTGTGATTGACATGGCTAGGTTTCTGCATAGTCATCCGCCATGCCACTGCAGAGGATGCTAGTAGAGGAAGTAGGAGGTGCACACAGTGGTTCAGGCCCTCCCTTGGTTCACCTAACTGCTTATCTGTACATGTATTTAAAGCATTTTTTATCCAGAATAATGCAATGAATCAGTAAGCGAAAGGTACATGGCTGGAACAAGCATGGTAGGAGCAACCCATAATATAAATTTTGATGTCGCTGGGGGAATGAGGATGTCTCTGAGCTGCATGCCTGTCTGCTTCTGCCTAACATCCACCTGCCACAGGTGCCCTTTGTCCAACTTGGCAGCCGGTCCATAGTCTAGTGTGAATGCTGCTGTCAGTCAATCCATAGTCTAGTGTAAATGCTGCGGTCAGTCAATCCATAGTCTTGTGTAAATGCTGCAGTAAGTCCATGGTCTAGTGTAAATGCTGCGGTCAGTTAGTCCATAGTCTAGTGCAGTGATGGCAAACCTTTTAGAGGCCAAGTGCCCAAACTGCAACCCAAAACCCACTTACTGTATTCATCAGAAAGTGCCAGTGCGGTAATTTAACCTGAATACTACAATCTAATATAGTATATTTTCCATGTACTTTATCATTTAGCTATGATAGCCTGCCTACGTTCAACGTGCTGCCTGTGCCGTTCAAAGCGTGCCCTGCGCTGATGAATCAGGAAAAGTCTAAGGCATATTGGTACACCTAAGACTTTTTCCAGGGTGTGGGTGCCCACAGAGAGGGCTCTGAGTGCCGCCTCTGGCAGCCGAGCCATAGGTTCACCACCACTGCGGTCTGTCAGTTCATAGTCTAGTGTAAATGCTGCAGTAAGTCCATGGTCTACTGTAAATGCTGCAGTCAGTCCATAGTCTAGTGTAAACTCTGCAGTCTGTCAGTCCACAGTCTGGTATAAATGCTGAGGTCAGTCAGCCCATAGTCTAAAGTAAATGCTGCAGTCAGTCAGGATTCTGTTTGGGTAGGGGGCACAATGTGGCAGGGCACTATGGAGGAATTAGGGGCAGGGTTACTAAAAATGGTACAGGTAATCGGCAGTGCTTAGGTCTGACATTATTTGTCAGGGTCTCTGTGTTAGAGGGGAACTCATAATGTTACTGTGCTGTGTGAGAGGTGTTGGGGGACCATAAAGCGTCCGGTCTCTGGGGGGAGGGGACGGAAGGAACAGAAAAACAGCCTGCCAGGGATTTCTATGGTAGAGGTGGCAGAGGGAAAACTCCAATGGGAGGGTAAGGGGGAGACAATGGGTGTCAGGGGCTCTTGAAGGGAACAGATAGAAAAACGTAATTCCACTGACTCTGTCGCCTGTACTAAACTCAGGCAGGTGTTTCAGGGGAGCCCTGATCTCCATTCCACAGTCACCCACCAAATAGGAATGCATAGAAGGCCCTCATCAATCCATGGTTGTAGACAGGGATGAAAGACTGCTACACACTTCCCTCCTACTCTCATCTTTTTTTTTACTGGATTGCAGAAGGGACTAGTGTTGAGCGAACTTGTGTTTTAAGTTCGGCGTCTAAAGTTCGGGTTCGGGTTATCGAAGAATCGCGTTGTGGATTCGGCTACCACGGACCATAACGGAATTTAGAATCCATAACGCGATTCTTCGATAACCCGAACCCGAACTTTAGACGCCGAACTTAAAACACAAGTTCGCCCAACACTAGAAGGGAGATAACCGGCTCACCTCCTGTGTGGAGGCAGCATCACTGTGTACTCCTGCCACCTACTAGCCACTGGAGTTATCTCTCCTCTATAATAGGAGATATAACTACAGTTTTTTATTTCAGCATTGTGCTTCTTTTTACTCCAGGCCCCATATAGCACTAGGAGTGAATGGAGCAGGTAAGCAGCTGCTCAAAGCTATTTGGCTTTTAGTTCAGCCTCCACAGTGAAATCTGCAGGTTTAAAAAGAGTATCAGTTCAAACCTGCAGAACAGGTGGTGGATGCCCCTATTTCCAGTAAAGTGCCCACCCTTTAATTTGGCCCTTAAAAGGTATCATTACATTGAGCTGAACTACCCATAGTGGGGTTTAAAAATATTTATTTATATCTACAAACCGGATTCCAAAAAAGTTGGGACACTATACAAATCGTGAATAAAAACTAAATGCAATGATGTGGAGGTGCCAACTTCTAATATTTTATTCAGAATAGAACATAAATCACGGAACAAAAGTTTAAACTGAGAAAATGTACCATTTTAAGGGAAGAAAATGTTGAATCAGAATTTCATGGTTGGGACAAGGCCATTTTCACCACTGTGTGGCATCTCCCCTTCTTCTTACAACACTCAACAGACGTCTGGGGACAGAGGAGACCAGTTTCTCAAGTTTAGAAATAGGAATGCTCTCCCATTCTTGTCTAATACAGGCCTCTAACTGTTCAATCTTCTTGGGCCTTTTTTGTTGCACCTTCCTCTTTATGATGCGCCAAATGTTCTCTATAGGTGAAAGATCTGGACTGCAGACTGGCCATTTCAGTACCCGGATCCTTCTCCTACGCAGCCATGATGTTGTGATTGATGCAGAATGTGGTCTGGCATTATCTTGTTGAAAAATGCAGGGTCTTCCCTGAAAGAGATGACGTCTGGATGGGAGCATATGTTGTTCTAGAACCTGAATATATTTTTCTGCATTGATGGTGCCTTTCCAGACATGCAAGCTGCCCATGCCACACGCACTCATGCAACCCCATACCATCAGAGATGCAGGCTTCTGAACTGAGCGTTGATAACAACTTGGGTTGTCCTTGTCCTCTTTGGTCCGGATGACATGGCATCCCAGATTTCCAAAAAGAACTTTGAATCGTGACTCGTCTGACCACAGAACAGTCTTCCATTTTGCCACACTCCATTTTAAATGATCCCTGGCCCAGTGAAAACGCATGAGCTTGTGGATCTTGCTTAGAAATTGCTTCTTCTTTGCACTGTAGAGTTTCAGCTGGCGACGGCGGATGGCACGGTGGATTGTGTTCACTGACAATGGTTTCTGGAAGTATTCCTGAGCTCATTCTGTGATTTCCTTTACAGTAGCATTCCTGTTTGTGGTGCAGTGTCGTTTAAGGGCCCGGAGATCACGGGCATCCAGTATGGTTTTACGGCCTTGACCCTTACGCACAGAGATTGTTCCAGATTCTCTGAATCTTCGGATGATGTTATGCACAGTTGATGATGATAGATGCAAAGTCTTTGCAATTTTTCGCTGGGTAACACCTTTCTGATATTGCTCCACTATCTTTCTGTGCAACATTGTGGGAATTGGTGATCCTCTACCCATCTTGGCTTCTGAGAGACACTGCCACTCTGAGAAGCTCTTTTTATACCCAATCATGTTGCCAATTGACCTAATTAGTGTTAATTGGTCTTCCAGCTCTTCGTTATGCTCAAATTTACTTTTTCCAGCCTCTTATTGCTACTTGTCCCAACTTTTTTGGGATTTGTTGACACCGTGAAAATTTGAATCAATGTATTTTTCCTTTAAAATTATACATTTACTCGGATTAAACGTTTGATCTGTCATCTACGTTCTATTGCAAATAAAATATTGATATTTGCCATCTCCACATCATTGCATTCAGTTTTTATTCACAATTTGTTTAGTGTCCCAACTTTTTGGGAATCCGGTTTGTATAATTATTATATTATTATGTATTTAATAAACCTTGATGTATTAAACAGTATTAGGGCTCGTTCACACGAACGTGTGAAGCCTGTGCCCGTGCTGTGGACCGCAAATTGTGGTCCGCAATGCACGGGCACCGTCCGTGGGGCAGGCGCATGGGGATCACTTGAATGGGTCCGCGCTCCTTCCATTCCGCAAAAAGATAGCGCAAGTTCTATCTTTTTGTGGTGCGGCAGCACGGAATGGAACCCTAGAAAGCACTCCGTAGTGCTTCCGTAGTGTTCCGTTCTTCTGTTCTGCACCGTTCCGCATCTCCAGATTTGCGGACCCATTGAAATCAATAGGTCCGCATCCGTGATGCAGGATGGCCACGGAACGGTGCCCGTGTATTGCAGATCTGCAAATGCGGTCCGCAATACGGCAACGGGCATCACACGTTCATGTGAACGAGCCCTTAAAGGGGTTCTCTGGAATTTAAATAGTGGTGATAGGTTCTCAATGAGATTGTCGGGGTTCCAACTCCTAGGGGTTCCAATCAGCGTTACAAAGAGGCAGTGGCACTCCGTGAGTGTTTAGGCGTCTTCCTAATCCATGTGACGTCACGTTCATCGTCATATGGCCTGGGCGCAGTTCAGTCCCATACAAGTGAATAGAACTGAGCTGCAATACCAACGCAACCCCTATATAATGTACAATGCTGTGCTTGGTATGCTGTGAGTAGGCCACAGCACTTACGGGAGTACTCCAGCCTGCTCAAACAGCTGATCAGCAGGGATACAAGGAGTTGGACCCCGCTGATCTCATATTGATGACCTATCCTGAAAATAGGTGATCAATATGTAAATTCCGAAGAATCTCTTTAAAGAGGACCTTTCACCTTTTATTAATTGAGATAAGTACCTGTACTTGCGGTGCTCCCACCCTGCCTGTTTTGCAAAATGAGCGCTCCTACGCCGCGCTGTGCACCCCGGTATATTCCCCGCTTAGTATGCAAATACTGAGCATCGGATCAATTGGGAGGAGACACATTCTTTCTCTGTGGGCGTATCCATCTCCCCTGGCTGTAGCACTGTCCAATCGCATCGGAGAGAGTCACAGCCAAGGAGGTTTTTTGTCCTTGGCTGTGACGCTCTGCACTGCGATTGGAGAGCCTACAGCCAGGGAACAAGGATACGCCCACAGAGAAAGACTGCGTCTCCTCCCAATTGCTCTTGAGCGGGGAAAATACCGGGGGGGGGGGGCACAGTGCGGTGTAGGAGCGCTATTTTAACAAAACAGGCAGGGTGGCAGCATCAGCAGGGGGTACCCCGCAAGTACAGGTACTTATCTTTTGCAAATCTGACTAGTGTCACTTTAAGTGCTGCTTACTTTAAAACGCTTTGACTTATCCAGGCCATTCTGAGATTGTTTTTCTGTCACATATTGTACTTCATGACACTGGTAAAATGAAGTAAGAAAAAATCATTTTTATTTATTAAAAAATGCCAAATTTACCCAAAATTTGTAAAAAATTGCACATTTCCAAGTTTTAATTTCTCTACTTCTATAATACATAGTAATACCTCCAAAAATAGTTATTACTTATTTACATCCCCCATATGTCTACTTCATGTTTGAATAATTTTGGGAATGATATTTAATTTTGGGGGGATGTTACAAGGCTTAGAAGTTTAGAAGCAAATCTTGAAATTTTTCAGAAATTTTCAAAAACCCAATTTTTAGGGACCAGTTCAGGTATGAAGTCACTTTGCGAGGCTTACATAATAGAAACCACCCAAAAAGGACCCCATTCTATAAACTACACCCCTCAAGGTATTCAAAACTGATTTTACTAACTTTGTTAACCCTTTAGGTGTTCCACAAGAATTAATGGAAATAGAGATACAATTTCAAATTTTCCCTTTTTTGGCAGATTTTCAATTTTAATAATTTTTTTTCCAGTTACAAAGCAAGGGTTAACAGCCAAACAAGATGCAATATTTATGGTCCTGATTCTGTAGTTTATAGAAACACCCCATATGTGGTCTTAAACCGCTTTACGGGCACACGGCAGGGCGCAGAAGGAAAGGAATGCCATACGGTTTTTGGAAGGCAGGTTTTGCTGGACTGTTTTTTTTTACACCATGTCCCATTTGAAGCCCCCCTGATGCACCGCTAGAGTAGAAACTCAAAAAAAGTGACCCCATTTTAGAAACTATGGGATAGGGTGGCAGTATTGTTGGTACTAGTTTAGGGTACATATGATTTTTGGTTGCTCTATATTGCACTTTTTGTGAGGCAAGGTAACAAGAAATATCTGTTTTGGCACAGTTTATATTTTTTGTTATTTACAACATTCATCTGACAGGTTAGATCATGTGATATTTTTATAGACCAGGTTATCACGGATGTGGCGATACCTAATATGTATACTTTTTTTATTTATGTAAGTTTTACACAATGATTTCTTTTTTTAAACAAAAAAAATCATGTTTTAGTGTTTCCATAGTCTGAGACCCATAATTTTTTCAGTTTTTGGGCGATTACCTTGGGTAGGGTATGATTTTTGCGGAATGAGATGACGGTTTTATTGGCACTATTTTGGGTTGCGTGTGACTTTTTGATCGCTTGCTATTACACTTTTTGTGATGTAAATTGTTTATTTAGCAAAGTTTTTATTTTTTACGGTGTTCACCTGAGGGGTTAGGTCATGTAATAATTTTATAAAGCCGGTCGATACGGACGCGGCGATACCTAATATGTATACTTTTTTTATGTATGTAAGTTTTACACAATAACAGCTTTTTTTAAACAAAAAAAATGATGTTTTAGTGTCTCCATATTCTGAGCCATAGTTGTTTTTATTTTTTGGGCGATTGTCACAGGTAGGAGCTCATTTTTTGTGGGATGAGGTGACAGTTAGATTGGTACTATTTTAGTGGGCAAACGCCTTTTTGATCGTTTCCTGTTGTACTTTTTGTGATGTAAGGTGACAATTTTTTTATTTTATTTAGCACAGTTTTTATTTTTTACGGTGTTCATCTGAGGGGTTAGGTCATGTGATATGTTTATAGAGCCGGTCGATACGGACGCGACGATACCTTTTATGTATATATTTTTTTTTCCCCTATTGTTTACTAATTTTTTTTTACCTTATTTGGGGAAAATGATGTTTTAGTTTATTTTTACTTGAAACTTTTAATTTTTGGGGGGAAAACTTTATTTTTTCAACTTTTTTTCACTTTATTTTTTGTCCCACTTTGGGACTTGAACTTTTGGGGGTCTAATCCTTTACAATGCATTCCAATACTTCTGTATTGGAATGCATTGGCTGTATGAGTAATACTGTGTGTATTACTCATACAGCTTTCGGCCTGTGAGATCCAGGGGGCTGGATCTCACAGGCTTGTCACCGGAAGGCAGTGCGATGCCTTCCATGCCATTGGGTCCCCCCTACAGCCGCATGGGGACCTGATGGCACCGCCGATCGCTGCCGCAAACCGCAGGTCTGAATTGACCTGCGGTTTGCTCCGATCGCCGATACGAGGGGGTCACATGACCCCCCCAGCGTTGTGACAGGATGCCCGCTGAATGATTTCAGCGGACAGCCTGTTCCTATTATCCCCTGCCACGCCGCAATCTAGTTTTAAAATTATGAGGTACCGGTGTGTCATGGGTCCTTAAGGACTCGGGAAACATGCCGTACCGGTACGTCATAAGTCCTTAAGGGGTTAATATCTCTATGGAGACATGTTCTGGCTTTTTTATGCCGTTTTTGAAGCCAAAATCAGGAGTGGATCATAACATGAGAGAAAGTATTAAGGACAGATACAGCTCCTCCACTTTTTTCAATCCACTCTTGGTTTTGGCTTCCAAAACTGCATTAAAAACCTGTACTGTGGTAGCACCCTTGATGGCAAACTCGCTAGGGTGAAAGAGACCTAACACATTACTTTGTTCAAGTCTCTGATTGGTAAACTCCTACATCTGACAACTGAAAAATTGCTGGAATTGTTCCAGTTTGTTTAGTTTGTAATAGCTCTATACCTCAAATGACCTGGTTGTGTAATCGCTGGAAACATGACAGTAAGGACTGTATAACTGCCTCTGAGCAAGGCACAATGTGTCTTAAATTACACTTAAAGGGAACCTGTCACCGGGATTTTGCGTATAGAGCTGAGGACATGGGTTGCTAGATGGCCTCTAGCACATCCGCAATATCCAGTCCCCATAGCTCTGTGTGCTTTTATTGTGTAAAAAAAAACCGATTAGATACCTATGCAAATTACCCTGAGATGAGTCCTGTCCCTGAGATGAGTCAGTTATACAATCCTTACTGTCATGTTTCCAGCTATTACACAACCAGGTCATTTGAGGTATAGAGCTATTACAAACTGGAACAAGTCCAGCAATTTTCCAGTTGTCAGATGTAGGCGTTTACCAATCAGAGACTTAAACAAAGTAATGTGTTAGGTCTCTTTCACACTAGCGAGTTTGCCATCTGGATGCGACACATGTAGTGAATGTATAGCATCCAGATTGAATCCCGACCCATGATCATTGTTTATCACTGAATGTTCTTTATTGCAGACCTCCCAAGTGTCACTCTTTTGGAGGGACAGTCCCTCTTTTTGACCCAACTCCCTCTGTCCCTCTTTGCTCCTTAAATGTCCCTCTTTTTAATCTGAGGTTTAGATTTGGATTATTACATTCACAATATTGACCCAGAAAGTGTTTGTCTGGTTCCTCTCTGTATATTTGACCCCACCCTGCAGATTATTTCATTATTTGATGCCGTTGGGATTTTAGAAATTTCTATATTCAGATTATTTTTGCGCCATTTCGTAAGAGAAAACTATTGACGTGTATAGCTGTGCCAGAAAAATTGATCTTTCATGCAATGAACTATAATTGTCCCTCCTTGACCGTCCAAAAGGTTAGGATGTATATATATTGTGTGTTTTTCATATATCCTTGGCTCCATAGGAGCGAATGAGGCTTGTGTGAAAAACTGCATTGTTACAATTATACAACACTTTGATTATTCAAAATTGGTGCAAAGGAAAACTGTTTTAGTTGCCCATAGCAACCAATCATATTAATCCTTTTATTTTCCAAAGGAGCACTGAAAAATAAATGTTGAAATCTGATTTGTTGCTATAGACAACTAAGCCAGTTTTCCTTTGCACCGATTTTCATAATCTTCTCACTGTCACGTTTCCAGCTATTCACGTTTCAGACATCTGGGGTCTGACTTGTTGCGCCTCTGTACTACTGATGTGTATCGACAAAGCTGTTTGCATCCACTGAGACCCTGTAACTACCTCTAATGGGAGAAATCAGTCCCCTGTACTATCCTGTGGAAGAAAGATCATTTAGTTAGTACTTAACCATCCCTCCCTTTGCCGCACTCACACAGGCTGTGGGCTCTTCCACTCGAGATCAAACCAGATGTGTGCCCTTCTCTTCCTGTTCAGCTGCGTTTACTATTATGTAGCTGAACAGGAAGAGAAGGGTATACATCTGATTGGGACAAAGCAGAAGAGTCCTAGAATGTGAGCAGGACTGGTTGCCACTACTTTCAGAACTGCCTAGAGGGCTGAGGAGATGGGGCCTCACTACACTGCTCTACAATAGATGGTAATGATGTGATCCTGCCTACGATATGTCATCATGGCTGAGCAGCCTGACAGAAAAACTCACTAATATGTAGTTATGATCTGGCACTTGCATATTTGTGTAGTGAGGCCCCACCCCACACCCCCTAGGCAGCCCTGCAAATGGAGGTCACCAGTCCTGCTCACATTCTAGGACATGTTGCTGGTGGCCATTTTAAGTCATTCCTAGAGAACCCCTTTAAGTACCATGTACCCTCTTGTTCACTGGAATGTGCAAATAACTGTAACGTTGTGTTAGATGCTGCAAAGAAATTCACATGCCGCTGCCTGTCTTATTTCCATGCCATTCAAATGAACCCATTAGGCCCCTTTCACACGGGCGAGTTTTCCGTGCGGGTGCGATCCGTGCGGCGAACGTATGGCACCCGCACTAAATCCTGACCCATTCATTTCTATGGGGCTGTGCACATGAGCGATGTTTTTAACGCATCACTTGTGCGTTCAGTTGAAATCGCAGCATGCTCTATATTGTCCGATTTCGATGTGACGCAGGCCCCATAGAAGTGAATGGGGTGTGTGAAAATCGGATGGCATCCGCAAGCAAGTACGGATGCCGTGCGATTTGCACGCATGGTTGCTAGGAGACCATCGGGATGGAGACCCGATCATTATTATTTTCCCTTATAACATGGTTATAAGGGGAAATAATAGCATTCTGAATACAGAATGCATAGTAGACCAGCGCTAGAGGGGTTAAAAAAAAATAAAAAAAATTTTAACTCACCTTAGTCCACTTGCTCGCGAAGCTGGCATCTCCTTGTGTCTCCGCTGCTGATGAACAGGACCTGGGGTGAGCTGCTGCATTAAATAGAGCTTAAGGACCTTCGATGACGTCACTCCGGTCATCACATGATCTTTTACCATGGTGAATCACCATGGTAAAAGATCATGTGACGTACCATGTGATGACCGGAGTGACTTCATCGAAGGTCCTTAACCTGTATTTAATGGAGCAGCTCACCCCAGGTCCTGTTCATCAGCAGCGGAGACAGAAGGAGATGCCGGGCTTCGCGAGCAAGTGGACTAAGGTGAGTTAAATTATTTATTTTATTTTTTTAACCCCTCTAGCGCTGGTTTACTATGCATTCTGTATTCAGAATGCTATTATTTTCGCTTATAACCATGTTATAAGGGAAAATAATACAATCTTCAGAACATCAATCCCAAGCCTGAACTTCTATGAAGAAGTTCGGGTTTGGGTACCAAACATGCGCGATTTTTCTCACGCGAGTGCAACGCATGACAATGTTTTGCACTTGCGCAGAAAAAATCGCGCATTTTCCCGCAACGCACCCGGCTCTTATCCGGGCAAAAAAACTCACGCCCGTGTGAAAGAGGCCTAAGGGTGCCCCCAACTTCTTTAAGTATGACTATTTTCTAACTGATCTCTGCCTATTTTTTTCCCTTTAAAAGGTTTAATAGTTTATGACTGGAAAAGACACAAGTGTGATAACATTCTGACTGATGGCTTTAATGGCAGAAGCTGTTGAAAATGATGGCGATAGACAGTTACTGCACAAGAAGGTATGCAAAAAAACTGTCATATTGTGAAAAAAAAACACAACTTGGCATTACTAAAGTCAACCTGTAAAAGTTACATCATATTAAGACGCTTTAAGGCTACTTTCACACTAGCGTTCATAGGTCCGTTCGTGAGCTCCGTTTGAAGGAGCTCACGAGCGGACCCGAACGCCTCCGTCCAGCCCTGATGCAGTCTGAATGGAGCGGATCCGCTCAGACTGCATCAGTCTGGCGGCGTTCAGCCTCCGCTCCGCTCGCCTGGCCGGAGGCGAGCGGATCCGTTCAGACTTACAATGTAAGTCAATGGGAACGGATCCGCTTGAAGATGTCACCATATGGCTCAATCTTCAAGCGGATCCGTCCCCCATTGACTTTACATTGAAATGTAAGCGGATCCGCTCAGGCTACTTTCACACTTAGAATTTTTTCTAAGTTATTAATGCAGACGGATCCGTACTGAACGGAGCCTCCGTCTGCATTAATATGATCGGATCCGATCGAACGCTAGTGTGAAAGTAGCCTTAGGGAACCTGTCATATGTTATAGAGCAGGAGGAGCTGAGCGGATTGATATATAGTTTTATAGGAAAAGATTTACAATAACTTGTACTTCATTCATTTGAATCCCTGCTCTTTGAATTCTTAGGAGTCTTTTGGGTGGTACTACTCAGTGATTGACAGCTATCTTGGTATTCACTGTCATACAATGAAGGCTGTCAGTTACTGAGTAGGACCACCCACATGACTCCTAAATCCAGTACGAGCACAGAGTAAAGGAATAAATGACAAGTTATACAGAATTTTTCCCATAGAACTATGAGGAAGATTTATCAAAACTGGTGTAAAGGAAAACTGTATTTGTTGCCCATAGCAACCAATCAGATTCTACCTTTCATTTTTCAGGGCACCTTTAGAAAAAGAAAGGTGGGATTTGATTGGTTGCTATGGGCAACAAATACAGTTTTCCTTTATACCACTTTGATCTCCCCCTATATATATTAATCTGCTTAACTCCTCCTGCTCTGTATCATGCCTCCTGCAGATTGAACTGCATGTTCAATGTGACAGGTTTCCTTTAAAGGGTACATTCAATTTCTGGAAAAAAAATATATAAAACAGAATCAAATGTTATAAAATTAAAAGATACTACTTACCTTGCCAATCTGACATTGTTCCATCTCAAACACCACAGTCTGGCCATCCCCCCACACTTTATTTACAAGCATCTAGCTCCAGAGCACATGCGGGTGGCTTATAAACAAGTCCAAGTTGACCTTGGAGTGTTTTCTGGATTGGTTGTTATGACTTTAGGTAGGGACAGACAAGGACAGTGAGTTCTAAGGCTAGAACCCAGCCCGCTTTCACTACCTACTTGCAGTACAAATCCTAGATGGTTAGACTGCAACTGGTCGACAGTCCCTATACTATTTAAGTGCAGAGATGGACTAAGAAACAAAGAAAGACAAAGTAATGCCAGAGTCTTACGTAAATGGGTCAGAATCAGACAAGCAATGCAGTATTAACTGAGAGACAGAGAGTGGTCAGAAGACAAGCCGGGCGTCAGAGGAACAGGCAATCAAATAAGCACAAGAACACAGCTAATGAGTCACAAAGGAGTTTAAATAGAGCACTGAGTCCCTGGATCAGAACCTGATAAGTCCATAACTCGGTTATCCATTAGTCAGAAACACTAGCACACAATAGTAGAGCAGCTGAGCAATCAGCTCACTGCTTTCATTAGTTTGCTTTGTATGTTTAATTCTGAATGTTTAAACGACAGATAAAATAAAAATGTAAGGAGTTGTCCTAGATATTAAAAACTTGCCAAATGCCACTAAATATATTAAAACAAAAAATGAGCCTATACACACCAGTTACCCCCCTGCTGTCTACAGTACCACAGGTTTGGTGCTCTTTGCCGGTATTTGTGTACAAAGTTGCAGTGGTGACTTAGGCTACTTTCACACTTGCGCTTGATCGGATCCGTTCTGAACGGATCCGATCATATTAATGCAGACGGAGGCTCCGTTCAGTACGGATCCGTCTGCATTAATAACTTAGAAAAAATTCTAAGTGTGAAAGCAGCCTGAGCGGATCCGTTCAGACTTTCAATGTAAAGTCAATGGGGGACGGATCCGCTTGAAGATTGAGCCATATGGTGACATCTTCAAGCGGATCCGTTCCCATTGACTTACATTGTAAGTCTGAACGGATCCGCTCGCCTGTTAGGGGAAAGAGGGTCTAATATGTTTGATGCACTAGTGCCTATGCCAAGCGTACTCTGCAAACATAGTGGGAATGCACTCTTATTTCATAATCTTCTTTTCCAGTCAAGAACCATGTGCTGCGGCTGTTGTGCCACCTGTTGTTCCTGCTGCATTCACTGTCTGAGTGGATTCATTTTTCTTCTAGCAATAGCTGGTCTGGTTTTATGTGCAAGGATTTTCTTGGGTAAGTATCATTTACTAAAGAGGAGCTTTCACCTCTGCCTTGCCAGAGCAGCCCCACATCAGGTCATGTGCAAGTTGCTTACATAATGCTAATCCTTTGGGCGTTGCCTTTCCTCTGTGGGAAGTCAGCATCGCTGGGAAAATAGAACCCAATCAACCTCATTGGCTAATCGTTAGAACACTAGTCATATCGCCCTGATATTGGCAGCACTAACGTAAATGTCACTACAAGTAACATTTACTAATGACGCCACTAATAAAGATAATTTTATGGCGAGGTGAACCTGAAGATCATGATAATTCATAGTTTAATTGATAATCCTTTACTGCTTTCGCACCGGCCAATTATCGTTGCAATCATCACAATTATTGCCTATTCATGTACCATTACTAATATAAATTAAATTAATTATAGCGGCATCTTGGCAAAGATTCATTTGTTTAATACTTTTTTTTTTTTTTGCACTGCCAAGATGAATTCAGATAAATATGTTTCACAGCACGAAATGCAAAAGTGATAAAAATACAAATGATGGGAATTGCAGCCTAAAGCTATATCCATATATAATATACAGATTGTACAATCAGATCATTTTACTCTACATGTGTACAGTCAAATGATAGTTGCTACATAAACATGTAACCACAATTCTACCTCCTCGGTTGGTATGTACGGAAAGTGTTTGTGTAATTCCAGTGGTGCGTCAGTGGTTCAAGTGTTCCTGACGTCTTCCTTACAAATACTCTTGAAGTTCTTCATTACCCAACAGGAACAAAACTTTGTTTTGAAACACAATAGTGAGTTGCCTTGTACTAAAATCACCAAGAAATTAACCCATATAGCCTCTGCCGGAAAAAAAATATATGAGAAATGGCTGTATACAATAATGGAGGGTATGGTGAGCCCAAACATTACGTATGACTTTTTAACTGACTTTCTTAAAGGGGTTTTCCAAAAAAATTTTCACTGATAACCTATCTTCAGGATAGCCCATCACTATCTAAATGGTGGGGGTCTGACACCCAGGACCCCCGCCAATCGCAATTGAAAGTTTCAGAGAGTTTTTTTTACTGAACACCTATCCTCTAGATAGGTCATTTCACCAGTATCTGAACGGTGTGGGTCCGATACCTGGCGATCAGCTCTTTGAGAAGGCACCGGCTTGCCATAGCACTGCGGCCTTCTCCGGCTTTGCCTAGGCCATGTGACATCACGTTCATCAGTTACATGGCATAAGCACAGCTTAGCCCTATTGAAGTGAATGGGGCTGAGTTGCAATACCAAGCATAGCCGCTATATAATGTACGGAGCTGTGCTTGGTGAGCTGAGAGAAGGCTACGGCGCTACTGACAGCACCACTGCCTTCTCAGACAGCTGATCAGCAGATGTGCCGGGTGTCGGACCCCCACCGATCAGATAATGATGACTTATCAGTTGTAAGGCAAAAAGTCAAAATAACACTCACTTTTAAGAAACTTTATCTGAGATAGGAGTATTTTTAAAGCACATATGTATACTTCTTAATATTATTATTGTTACTGCTGTTTGATCTCCCAGAGTTCCCAGTAATTCTGAATGGCTTCAAAAGCACCATGAACTTCACGAAGGAGACGGTTGATGCATTGATTTCTGGAAGTGACCAACCAGCATCCACTGAGACATGCAAAATGTTTGTGGGCTCATTTCAAATAATAAATGAAACGTACCTACCACAGTATAATGATACATCATCTGCTGACTTCCAGAGGATTGCTCAACGTCTACAGACTATGGTAAGCTGATCCAGTCGTCCTTATCTCAGTGTCTTATATAACAGTATGCAACCAGCTTAACAATTGAAATTAATAGGCAACCATGCCCACCAGAGCAACCCCACTCTGCGATGTCCTAACTAGGCATATGGACAAGGAGAATCTTCAGGGAACAACCACTTAAAGTAAGGCCTCATGCACACGACTGTGACCATTTTGCAGTCCACAAATTGCAGATCCACAAAATCAGGGCCGTCTTTAATATTGATTGAACCCTGGGCAAAAATTTACTTGGGCCCCCTGCATCCTGCCTTCCCACACCTTAGCAGGCAATCACGCCCTCCACCACAACACACACACAATAAATCCACACATCTGGTAGAGTACAGTGAATGACTGTAAATACTTCCAGTTCTGAAGACTCCAGCGGCTCAGGATCAGTGCTCTGGGCAGCTGGGCTCAGGCTGGAAGTGGGCACCGCTCTGCAGGAAGGAGACCAGGGCTCGGCTCACCCTAGTGTTACAGTGCACCCCAGCACCCCACAGTATGCAGTATAGCACCCTATAGTATACAGCAACCCACAGTATGCAGTATAGCACCCTATAGTATACAGTACCACACAGTATGCAGTATAGCACCCCACACTATACAGTACCCCACAGTATATAGTAGAGAAGTATAGCAGTCCACAGTATACAGCACCCAACAGTATACACCACCTCACAGTATACAGTAGAGCAGTATACCACCTCACCGTATACAGCACCCCAAACTATACACGATACAGCACCCCACACTATACAGCCCCCCACACTATACAGTACAGCAGTATAGCACTCCACACTATACAGCACCCACAGTATACAGTATACAGCCCCCCACACTATACAGGTCCCCCACAGTATACAGGCCCCCACACAGTATACAGCCCCCCCCCACACAGTATACAGGCCCCTCACACAGTATACAGGCCCCCCACACAGTATACAGCCACCCCAGTATACAGGCCCCCCACACAGTATACAGCCCCCCACACACAGTATACAGCCCACACACACACAGTATACAGCCCCCCACAGTATACAGGCCCCTCACACTATACAGGCCCCCACAGTATACAGGCCCCCCACAGTATACAGAACCCCACTATACAGTAGTTTACAGTATATGAGCATAACAGCCCCTGTCACCTTTTTCTGATGTAATCTTCACAAAAAAAGCTCCACAGTTAAGGGGATTCTGTCACCAGGTTTCACCCCCTCCAGATAAAAATATGGTTATGTTCAGGGAGCTTTAACCATTCCTAATGTGGTCTTATAAATGTAATCTGTAGGCTCATTTTGCTAAAAAAAAATACGCTATTACCTGTCATTCATAAAAATAAGGTGCCCAAGGGGATGTAAATGGCTCCAAGCTGCCGCCCGCACCCGCTGCCATTCGTGCCCAGCGCCGCCTCATAATCTTCTGTGACGCCTCCCGCTCTCCCTCCCTCCCCCCTCCTCCTACTGTAACATCGCAATGTTACAGCAAGTGGAGGGGGGAGGGAGGGAGAGCGGGAGGCGTCACAGCAATCTTACAGCAGGAGGAGGGGGGAGGTGTCACAGCAATCTTACAGCAGGAGGAGGGGGGGTGTCACAGCAATCTTACAGCAGGAGGAGGGGGGAGGGAGGGAGAGCTGGAGGCATCACAGCAATCTTACAGCAGGAGGAGGGGGGAGGTGTCACAGCAATATTACAGCAGGAGGAGGAGGGAGGGAGAGAGAGCAGGAGGCGTCACAGAAGATTATGAGGCGGCGCTGGGCACGAACGGCAGTGGGTGCGGGCGGCAGCTTGGAGCCATTTACATCCCTTTGGGCACCTTATTTTTATGAATGACAGGTTAGTAATAGCGTATTTTTAGCAAAATGAGCCTACAGATTACATTTATAAGACCACATTAGGAATGGTTAAAGCTCCCTGAACATAACCATATTTTTATCTGGAGGGGGTGAAACCTGGTGACAGAATCCCTTTAAGGCAAACTTCTCCTGCAACACTCCTGGTAGGACCTGTGATGACCTCATAGCCATGTGACCAGTAATATTGCTAGGTTACTAGTCACATGGTGATGATGTCATCTAAGGTCCTAGATCACAGCTCTCACAAACACAGTACGCTGGCTGGAGTGCCGGCAGGCATGGCATGGCAGCAACCCCTGTGCAGCTGACAGCCTGACACCCGGGGCAGTGGCTAGCAGGGCTCAAGAGGCAGCTGCCTTGGGCCCCCCAGGAGCAACTGGGCCCGGGGCAGCTGCCCCTTTTGCCCCTTGGTAAAGACGGCCCTGCACAAAATACGGATACTGCCCATGTTACATCTGCATTTTTAGCGTCACCCGCAATCCTAGGGAAGCTCGTCCCCGTTGCAGCCTGCTATTGGCTCTGAACCCCCCCCCCCCCAACAAACACACACACGCTGGATGTTTTGATCCCGGCAACAGGGAGATGCAACGGCGCCCACGCGGGCATCAGGAGCGACGTGGGTGCCGGTTAGTGGGGTGAGTATAACCTGTCTGAGGGGGCCAGGCATTAGGGGGTTGGATAAACACTTTAATATGTTTTAAAAAACATTTATTTTTATTTTTTTAGGTTTCATTTGGGAAAAATGTCTATAGCTTTTTATTTTTTAAATGGACAAACTAACAGAAAAATACATTATTGCAATAGGGATCCCTATTTTGTGTCGATTGTTTTGATTTCTAATATGCATAGTTTTGTGTGAACAGGGTGACTATGGAGACAGTTTTGGTTGGCGTGGGCCTTTTTTTTACATTTTTTATTAGCATTTTTATTTATTGTTTTTACTTATTTTTGGCACATAATATGTCCCTAAAGAGGTCATTAAAACACCTCCCTCTGGAGGACACTGACCCTTTTCTTTTTTTTCCACTATTTTCACTGTAAATGGGTAAATAATGTATCCACAACAGCCCCAGTCACAGCCCCCATGGGGGCATGGCACACTATTAGAGCTGAGCGGGGTCAGCTAAGACCCTGCAGACCTCTGCTCTGGCCCAGAGACACCCAGTGGTCACTTGACCGCTGGCTCCAATAGAGGAGGGGGCTCGGCCGCTTCCTGTATTCCCTGTATAGCGTTCATTGAGCATTATGCACCTGGGACGGGAGAAGGCAAAAGGGGTAATAAACTGCTTCTGTCTTCTCCTCGGAATCTTCGCTGTCACAGACTTCCTGGGACCCGACCTGCTCCTGCTAGATTGCAGGAGTTTTATTCCAAGCGCTTTACAGCGCTAGGATTAAATAACGACTACCACATGTATATATATATGCTAACTGCATGGTCATGAAGGGGTTAAACATGGTGCCCACTCAGAAGCTAGGCGGGCACAATAACCACTGGCTTTCTGCTGTTTTAAACAGCAGACATCTGAAGCTAATGTAGGTTATTGACGATAATGCAGATTATAGACATTTACGGTAACCCCTCAGATCCCGTACTCAATTGCTGGACTGCCGGAGACCGAATGGCTCCCCCACATGAAGATTGGGGGAGCCATTCATTGGTGATGATAAGCTCAAGCCTTCTAGACGCTCCCAGGCTTACCACAGCGATGTTCCATAGGAACATAGTGAATCTCTCATAGGCTGCAATAGTAATTCAATCAATGGCCAATTTGGCCATTTTAACAAAGAGTTACCAAAAAGTCATACACACTCCAAAATAGTATCAATAAAAACTACATATTGCCCGGGAAAAAATGAGCCTCACTCAGCTTAGGCCATGTATTGAAAGCAGAAGTGGATTCTCCAATCAGATTTGTATGTTAACTAATTCAAATATCAGGCCCATACACTTATGGTACCTTGGACGGTGCCTTCAAGTGTCAGTTCGTAGCGAGTCTTTCCAAGATGGCCAACTGGCAGCACCACATCTGCTGACAAAATACAACTCTAAACAGGCCCTGCTGGAGAATAATAGCTGTAGGCTGTCTGGCCATGATGGGATTTGTACTTTGTCAACAGCTTGAGGGAAGCAATTTATGCATCCCTTGATTATTGCCTAGCACAAATCAAAAAGAGGTATTTGAGGATTACAGTAGGCTAAAAGATGTTGGGTTAAACATTATCTATATTTGTACACATTTTAAAGTGGACTGGAAATCAAGATCACTTTTGCAAACATATTTTGTCCTGCTATCAATCCCAGCCCACAAGCCCACGTCAAGGGTCCTCTTTGTCTTGCGAGTCCCTACACTATCTTCGAAAAATAAAATAAAAGCTGTCTACAATTAAAAATTAAAACAAATCTAGGCCGAGTCCAGATGTAATTATTGTCTGCCCTGAACTGCGTCCATCTGCCACGGTAATGCACCCTCAGGGCTAGAGAAATACTCAGCATAGAGGTCTCGAACTGCAAGTCCTGCAGTTCCAGGCCGGCCATGACGAATTAGGTCCAATCCGCCAGATGAAGAAGAATATGTTCTTGAATCCTCCAAACTAGCATCTAAGGGAGCATCATGAATCCTGACGAAGTTGTGCAGGATCACACATGCTTGAATAACTAAAGTGGCATTGTCCGGTGCCATCTGTAAGGATGACAGGAATACTCTCCACTTGTTGGAAAGTATTCCAAGCGCACATTCTACATACCGACGGGCTCTTGTCAGCTGATAGTTGAATATATGTCGGTTGTTGCATCTGGAGAAGCGTCGCATGACATGTGGTGTCAAAGCAAACCCTTCATCAGCCACAATTACAAATGGTGCCGGTGGTGCTGCAGAACCTGGCAGCCTTCTGGTCTCTGGGAGGGCAAGTTGGTTGGCATGAAGTCTCTCGCACATTCTAGAAGAACTGAAAATGCGCGCATCTACAGTGCTCCCATAGGCCCAAAATCAACAATTATAAACTTATAAATAGTGTCTGCCAAAACCAACAGCACTACAGAAAAGTATTGCTTATAATTGTAGAACCGGGACCTAGAGTGAGGTGGCTTCTTAACACGTATGTGTTTGCCATCCATCGCCCCTAAGCAGTTTGGAAACTGCGCATCTAGATGAAATCCCTCAGCAATTTGGATTGAATCCTCAGCCTTGGGCTCTGGCATCATTGTGTCCCAGAGTCGCTGCCAAATCACTCGACATGTTTGACGAACAATTCCAGAAATTGTTGATACGCCCAGCGGGAACTCAACATGCAGCAATGCAAATGAATTTCCAGTTGCCAGAAATCTAAAATCTAAAAAATAAAATTACTTTTAAAAAGTCATGTCATTAATTTTATCTATACACACTAATATATATAATAAAATCAGGGAAGCACATTTAGTTGAAAAATAAAAACATTGAGTTCCCACGTGTCAGATGTACCCAAACATCAACCATCGCTAAAAAGACAAAAGAGACCACGGCCCTTACATAAGGTGTCAAAATGTGTAGTCCTTTTAGTCACCAATGTAACGTTTCAGTTCACTTACTGGGACTGTTTTCAAGCTAGCAAACAGTCCTAGTAAGTGGACTGATTTGTCGCATGTGTGAATAAAAGGAATACACATTTTGACACCTTATGAAAGAGCCGTGGTCTCTTTTCTTTTTTTACATATACATGTATATATGTGTGTGTGTGTATAAATATATATATATATATATATATATATATATTATTTATATATTTTTTTATAACACAAAACATGAACAACAAAGACAACATTCAACTTACCTCAACGTCGCAATAAGCCATTCCTCTGGTGAAATGCTGCGCCTCAAATTTGTGTCCTGGCGTGTAAGGCCAGGACGCAGAGCCGCTAACAAAATGTCAAAGCTGCTCACAGACATACGACAAAACCCATGAAATTTATCATGATGCTGTCGCAGATCCATGTACAGCGTGTGGAAGTGGCCCTTCCTGCGCCGCTGCGAGACATTTAGATGAATCCAATGCCTCCTCCTCGGTTCCTAATCCAGCATAGTTGGCTGCTGTCATTGTCACTAAGAATGCAGCCAGCACAGGAGAACCTCTTCCTCAGAGTCGTCAGCCATGATAAAACCAATAGCAAGAGTAAAAAGCCAATTCAAAAAAAAATCAAAGCTGCAAAAAGCTGTTGAAAATGGAGTGTTGAGTATCACATGACCAATATATATAGGGGGTGTAAAAAATGGGCTAAGTCTAAAGTTAACTCATTCATGGATCCGTTTTATGTCCGCAAAAAACGGAATAGCAACGGAAAGCATACTGAAGCCATACAGACTGTTTTTGCAGAATCACGTAATGGAAACGGAAACACAACGGAACGGAACAACGGATGCATGAAAAACGGACCGCAAAACACATGCGGTCATGTGAACAAGCTCTAAGATGTAAAAATTTGTGTGAACAGGGCCTAATCCAATCTCAATGTTTCTTAACAATTAGCTTACTTTTAAGGAGTCCTGCTATTTTACTGCACTTTACAAGCAACCAAAAGTGATTTCATAGTCATTTATAAAGCCATGTACACTGGTTTTCTGGGGTAAAAAAAAATAAATTCATACATTCTTACACATTTTTGTGCAAAAATTTGTGACTATTAGCTATTTTTACAGTGCTCATGCCACATTTAGAAAGTGGAGAAGTGGGGTGGTCATCTAGGATTCTTCGAGGGGTGTTTGACTCCATAGCCCAATTTTACAAAGCCATAAAGATACCAAACTGTGGGACAAAGACTGTATTTACTTTGGCTTCAGACATACGGGAACCTGGAAAATTGCTGAGTACAGAAGGAAAAATACATCTTTTGTGCAGATTTCCAGAAATCAATACAGAATTGCAATGTCATAATGCTTTCAGGGCAAAACAAAGACACCTGTCCGTGGAAATGTACCTGACTATATGATATGGGCAGGTGCATTACACCCTTGGGAGCTCAGAGTAATTACGGTGCTAATCTTTTAACCAGCTCTTATGAACATAATACATAACAGGGACAACATGTACAATAAATGCTATCTGGCATGTCCAGAACCTGGCACATCATGTATCCATATTTCTATCCATATGTCTTCATTGTTTCATGTATTTTATTTGAATTCCTTCCAGATGAATACAACACTGAATAATAGTCTACTAAATGTGAGCTACAGAAATGCATCTGTCTTCTTGCTCAGGTAAACCACGTCCCAGTCTGCATGAATACATTGTGTATCCATGAGCAGGCCTGCATGTTGGTAGTCAGTAGTCTGTACCTGTGGGTAGATGGCTGTCCATCGACCTTTGTTTGTTGTTTCAGCCGTGACCCGACCACTGCATATATCCAGATGCTATTTTGTAATGACAATGCTACTATGAGCGGGATCAAAGCTGACAGTGTTGTGCAGAATCTGAAGAATTACAGTGTGAGCAACAATAATGTCAATATATTGATGAATGTGGACAGCCTGGCAGTACGAGGTAATGACATACAAATGCTGCTTTGGGGTAAGAAACACCATAACACATTCCCAATGTGTGATAAATAGCTATATAGTCACCGTAAATTATATTTTAGCATCTCTAATATATATTTGCTGCTCTCACTTATTTTCTGTTTATTTTCTTACTCCTGGAAACTGTCAGTAAGTAGGCTAACTGCCCCTATCATACAATGGCTTTATTTTTTCCTGGTTATGTGAATACCCAGAGCAGCTTGGGATATTAAAGGTAGTACTGAGCCAATTAGACCCATGGTCCATTCACAAGTATTAGAGACACATCGTAAGAATAACAAATCTGTCAACAGTAGCTTCTTGACAGTTTTCAGTAGGCAGATATACTTTTCTACATTACACTAAGTAAACATGAATGGATCATATAATCTTAAAGGGATTCTGTCACCAGGATTGTCCCTATAGAGCTAATTACATGTTATTGGAGGTCTCCTACAGCATGTCAGAAATATACCACTGTGTAAATTATGACTGCTGTAGTTTTGTGGAAAAAACTATTTTATATGTATGCAAATGAACTGAAAAGAGTCCAAAGGACGGTCCTACCAGTCAGTGGAACCCAGCCGTGCCCATTATGTGTGAGCCCAACTCCTCCACTCGTCAAGTCCCCTCCTAGCTCCTCCGATGTTAATCCGATGCTGCACTGTAATCTGCACAAGCGCATTTATTAAGACTGGCATCTAAAACGCTCGTCTTAATAATAAATGTGTCCTATAGTGTTTGGCATTTCAACTTTGGTCACATGTGACTACAGGACTTTCGTGTTTTTTCTGTGTTCCCTACTTTGCCACTCTTCCGTAAAGGCCAGATTTGTGGAATATACAACTAATATTTGTCCTGTGGACACATTCTCCCACCTGAGCTGTGGATCTCTGCAGCTCCTCCAGCGCGACCATGGGCCTCTTGGCTGCTTCTCTAATTGGTGCTCTCCTTGCCTGGGCTGTCAGTTTAGGTGGACAGCCTTGTCTTTGGTTTGCAGTCGTGCCATAACCCTTCCATTTTCAAATGATGGATTGAACAGTGCTCCGTGAGATGTTCAGAGGTTAAGATATTTTTTTTTTATAAGCCAACCCTGCTTTATACTTTTCCACAACTTGATCCCTGGCCTGTCTGGTGTGTTCCTTGGTTTTCACGATGCTGTTTGATCACTAATGTTGTCTAATAAACCTCTTCACAGAACAGCTCAGGTTATACAGTTATACTGAGAATATATTACACACAGCTTGACTCGATTTGCTAATTAGGTAACTTCTGAAGGCAATTGGTCATACTGGATTTTATTTAAGGGTATCAGAGTACAGGGGGTGAATACAAATGGACGTCACACTTTTCTGATTTTTATTTATTCAAAATCTTAAAAGACATGTATCATTTTCTTTTCACTTCACACATACAAGCTACTTTCTGTTGGTCTATCACATAAAATCCCAATAAAATACTTTTTCAAGGCACTGTACATGCAGTGATCTTCTCCACAGTATGGGGAGGAGTAATCACTATTCCATCTCTTGTGCCCATACAGAATCATTGTTTGCCGGCAGCAGAGGGCTGTTTAGACGGCTCAGTCTGCTGCCAGCAAACAATGATTTAGGTGACCGCACAAACGATCCTATTACTTGATGAACCAGCATTTCGCTCATTCATCAGGTAATTGGCGGCATCTTTAGGCTCCTTTCACACTAGCGTTCGTCGGTCCGCTCGTGAGCTCCCTTTGAAGGAGCTCACGAGCGGACCCGAACGCCTCCGTCCAGCCCTGATGCAGTCTGAATGGAGCGGATCCGCTCAGACTGCATCAGTCTGGCGGCGTTCAGCCTCCGCTCCGCTCGCCTCCGCACGGACAGGCGGACAGCTGAACGCTGCTTGCAGCGTTCAGCTGTCCGCCTGGCCGTGCGGAGGCGAGCGGATCCGTTCAGACTTACAATGTAAGTCAATGTGAACGGATCTGCTTGAAGATGTCACCATATGGCTCAATCTTCAAGCGGATCCGTCCCCCATTGACTTTACATTGAAAGTCTGAACGGATCCGCTCAGGCTACTTTCACACTTAGAATTTTTTCTAAGTTATTAATGCAGACGGATCCGTACTGAACGGAGCCTCCGTCTGCATTAATATGATCGGATCCGTTCAGAACGGATCCGATCGAACGCTAGTGTGAAAGTAGCCTTATACTGGTAGTTAATTGGTAATGAGCATTCATACAAACAGCAATAATCTACCAATATTCAGGCAGTGAAAAAGGGGCCTTAAGTGTTTAAGTGTCTAAATGGTGGAGCTCTGACCACTGGGACCACTTCATTTGTGTCTATGAGACAGCCAGAGCTAGTGCTTGTATTTGTCTATCTTCCGCAGTCCCATAGGGTTGAATGGAGTGCCAGTAAACGTGCATCAAATATCAGATTAGTGGGGGTCCGACCACTTAAGCCCCACCATTCCATTCAACCAAGAGAAAACAAGGGCTTGCTCTTGTGGTTAGAAGATATGTCTGATTTGCATTGGTCCAATGGCTGGGGCCCTTGCTGATCAGACAGACACATCTCCTAACCTGTGTATAGGGCAGAAGCAAGCAGTCTCCATTACAACTCTTGTGAAACAACAACTCCCAGCACAGTCCTTTTACTTATATGGAAGTTTAAAGAATTTCTAAACAAGTTGTAGTTTCACAACAGCTGGAGTAAGGCTACTTTCACACTCGCGTTTTGGCTTTCTGTTTGTGAGATCAGTTCAGGGCTCTCACAAGCGGTCCAAAACGGATCAGTTTTTCCATAATGCATTCTGAATGGAGAAGGATCTGCTCAGAATGCATCAGTTTGCCTCCGTTCAGTCACCATTCCGCTCTGGAGGCGGACACCAAAAAACACTCCCTGCAGCGTTTTGCTGTCCTCCTGACGAAGAGGAGCCAAACAGATCCGTCCTGGCACAAAATGTAAGTCAATGGGGACGGATCCATTTTCTCTGACACAATAGAAAACAGATCCGTCCCCCATTGACTTTCAGTGGTGTTCAAAACAGATCCGTCATGCAGTGGCATACTGCCAATGTAGGCAGACCACACAGCTGCTATGGCGCTTGGAGCGCAAGGAAGGCCCCGTCCACATTTCTTATGTTCCGGGCCCTACTTGCTTCCTCTATACTCAGTCCAAGCCCCAGAGTGGGGAATTTCGCAGCTTAGGAGTCCCTGCTCTGACTCCATATATGGACACATAGTCAGTGTTATGAACGTGAAAGGGGTATTCCCAAGCATGGTCACTATGCTTGGGGGACACCATGTGTATACAAGTCTAATTTAGACTCTATTTTTGAAATGTTACTGTGAGGATTTGAACTCACAACCATCTACATTAATGACAAGAACCTTAACCACTGGGCTATAGAGCTCCATGCTAAGTCATTACTGAAAAACCTCATAGAAGTCTCTCTTGTGTCATACAAGAGAAACTTCTATGAGGTTTTTCAGCAATATACAAACTGAAAAAAATGGTGTGGTATTAAACAGGCAGGAAGTGCTCATACCCATATGCAGTTGTGCATATATACACAGGGGAGCAAATCCTGCACTTGTGGCCCGTTGCTAATGGTGATCCCCAGCAAAAGCGCATACAGTGGAGAATGCCTGCAGTGGACCACAAGTACCACAATAAACATCCTACACAAGATAGCAATTATGTGGATGTGATAACCAATATAACAATATAATAATAGCAAAGACAGGTGCACTCTGCGGTCTTACTAAACCCTCAAACTTATGTTAAAATTGATATTAGCCAACATATCCTACTGTGAAGGACATGTCTGAGCCCGAGCACCGCACCAAGGTTTCTCAAGTTGCTCGGAACCTAACACTCACCTACCTGTGCTGTATTGGCAATGCCAGGGGCCAGTTGGCGAATTACAGGAGCATGAGGACCGACTCACAGACAACTCACCAGTTACCTCCAGCATCTACCATGCTAGCAATGGGAGGAGGAAGGAGTCTGCGAGTCCCACTCAAGACTGACTGATATGGCCCAGGCCTCGCAGGTGCACCTAAATGTAGCCTGTGGATGGAAAACAGGCACATTTAAATTGAAGTTTATACATCTCCAGGCATCTCTATATACAAACTGAAAAAAATGGCGTGGTATTAAACAGGCAGGAAGTGCTAAAACCCACATGCAGTTGTGCATATTTATACAGGGGAGCAAATCCTGCACTTGTGGCCCGTTGCTAATGGTGATCCCCAGCAAAAGTGCATACAGTGGAGGATGCCCGCAGTGGACCACAAGTACCACAATAAACATCCTACACAAGATAGCAATTATGTGGGTGTGATAACCAATATAACAATATAATAAGATTTTTCAGCAATGGCTTAGCATTAAGCTCTATAACCCAGTGGTTTAGGTTCTTACCTTTAATGTAGATGGTTGTGAGTTCAAATCCACACAGAAACATTTTAAAAATGACCCTCATAACTTTTTTATAGTTACAGTATGTATTACAGAGATTTTTTGGGGGCTCATTTTTTGTGGGACGATCTGTCATTTTTGACCATACCATTTTGGGGGGTGTATGACTTGATCACTTTTTATTCAATTTTCTTGGGCGATAAAGTGATGAAAAAAACATGAATCGGCCTTTTTTTAAAATATTTTTCTGTTAAGCCATTCATCATATGGGAGAACTTTTTTTTAAATATTTTAATAGTATGGGCGTTTTCACATGCAGCGATGCCCATAATGCAATTTTTTTTTGTTTCTTCTTATTTTGGGGAATGGGGGTGATTTAAATTTTTTATTTTTTATTTTATATTTTCAAAACTTTTTTTTTTTACATCTTTTTTACTTTTTGTTACCGTATTTTTCGCCCTATAAGACGCACCGGCCCATAAGACGCACCTAGGTTTTTGGGGAGGAAAATAAGAAAAAAAATATTTTTAACCAAAAGGTGTGCTGTGTGTTTGGTGGGTTTGGAACTAATGGTGGTCTGTGGATGGCACTATTACTGAGGATCTGTGGATGACTGACACTGTTATGGGGGGGATCTGTGGATGACGGACACTGTTATGGGGGGATCTGTGGATGACGGACACTGTTATGGGGGATCTGTGGATGACGGACACTGTTATGGGGGGATCTGTGGATGACGGACACTGTTATGGGGGGATCTGTGGATGACGGACACTGTTATGGGGGGGATCAGTGGATGACGGACACTGTTATGGGGGGGATCAGTGGATGACGGACACTGTTATGGGGGGATCTGTGGATGACGGACACTGTTATGGGGGATCTGTGGATGACGGACACTGTTATGGGGGGATCTGTGGATGACGGACATTGTTATGGGGGATCTGTGGATGACGGACACTGTTATGGGGGGATCTGTGGATGACTGACACTGTTATGGGGGGATCTGTGGATGACTGACACTGTTATGGGGGGATCTGTGGCTTGCACTGTTACGGGGGGGGGATCTGTGGCTTGCACTGTTACGGGGGGGGGATCTGTGGCTGACACTGGTACAGGGGGGATCTGTGGATGGCACTGTTACAGGGGGATCTGTGGATGGCACTGTTACAGGGGGATCTGTGGATGGCACTGTTACAGGGGGGATCTGTGGATGGCACTGTTACAGGGGGATCTGTGGATGGCACTGTTATGGGCTGGGGGGGATCTGTGGGTGGCACTGTTATATACCGTATGTGCCATCCACAGACCCCCCAGCCCATAACAGTGCCATGCACAGACCCCCCCAGCCCATAACAGTGCCATTCACAGATCCCCCCCCCCCCGTAACAGTGCCATCCACAGATCGCAATCCGAAATCCCCCGCCGCCGCTATACAAATATAAGATGTCATATTGAATTAATAGTTATTAAACATGCCCCCCAACTCCTATTACTACCTTACATCCTAATCGCTTCTGTAAAATTCAGGCAGGCCGGCTGGACGGCCGGCGCGTCTCACTGACGTCACTTGCCTGCACCGCCTACTTCATTCATAAAGTAGGCGGCGCAGGCACGTGACACGAGTTACGCTGCCGCCCGCCCGGCCTGAATTCTACAGAAGCGATTAGGATGTAAGGTAGTAATAGCAGTTGGGGGGCATGTTTAATAACTATTACTTGAATATGAGATCTTATATTAGTATACCGGAGCGGCGGGGCGGTGCTATACTACACTGACTGCACCGCCCCGCCGCTATTGCCGGCCCCCAGCTCCTCCTCCCAGTCCCTCCCCGAGTCCCCGCTCTGCTCATACATCGCTGCCAGCGATGTAAAACTGCAAGCATTCACCCCATAAGACGCAGGGGCATTTCTCCCCCATTTTGGGGGAAGAAAAAGTGCGTCTTATGGGGCGAAAAATACGGTAGGTCCTGCAAGTGGATCACAACTTAAAATCATCAGATGTAAATTGCTATATTAGTCTGTATAGAAATCATTATATCACTGTTCAGTGCTGCCACCTAGTGGCCTAAACTGGGATATACTAACAATGAGCCTGGAAGTCTAGTACAGGCTGTGGCTTATTTATAGAACATGGTGCTTTTCCCGATCTCTGCTGGGGGAAAGCGCGCCTGAAGAGGAATTCCACACTTCCGTTTTTTAACACTCACAGATGCCGTGAGTGAGGGGAACTCATTGCTGTGAAAGAAAGGGGCATGTGGCGTATTCTGGGGCCATAAGGATGTAGAACTGTTGCATTTGGGGGGCATTATAGGGGTTGGATAAACCTTTTAACCATTAAGATACTTAAGATTTTTGCATTTAAATTTTTCTTCCCTATCTTCCTTGAGCCATAACTTATTATACCAACAATTTTTTGCGGTATAGACTGTACATTAATATGGCATACAATCATAATGGGAAGCAGGCAAAAAAATCCAAATGGGGTGGAATTGAAAACAAAAACAACTCCACAGTTTTACGGGTTTTGTTTCTACGGTGTTCCCTTTGCGGCAAAACTGACCTGTGCCCCTCATTCTCTGGGTCAGCAGGAATACAACGGGCGTGTGGCAGGAGAGGAGCCAGGGCAGGTGTTGGGATGGGCCAGGGTAGGTAGTCGGCGGAGTTAGGGCGCCCAATTCAGATTCTTGCTATGGGGCCAAAGGATTCCTATGTACGCCCCTGCCGTCATGGCAATAGAAGACATAATACAACCGGATCCGTTCATGACGGATGCATGCGGTTGTATTATTGTAACTGAAGCGTTTTTGCAGATCCATGACGGATCCGCAAAAACGCTAGTGTTAAAGTAGCATAGTAACATAGTAGCATAGTAACATCAGTTTATAAGGCTGAAAAAAAAACATCTGTCCATCCAGTTCAGTCTGCTATCCTGCAAGTTGATCCAGAAAAAAATTCCTTACCGACTTCAATCAGGCAATCAGAATAACTCCCTGGATCAACAACCCAGTGCCAGAGGTTGCTGATCCCTGTATAACCAATAAGTGTTTGTAATGGAACAACCCCTTTAAAGGGGTTTTCTGGTAATTTAGATTTTCAGTCCCTTAGTGACTATCCATATGCCTTATTTCAGTGGTCATTAAGGGGCGTTAAGCTGGGTCGTCGCCTTTTTATGGCGGCCCACTCTAAGCGCTGCGCGCACAAATAACATCACAGGAGGTCAATGTCTCTGCAAGGCAGCCTGAAGGCTACTGAAGTTCCCAGCGATGCAAGCAGTGTATCCTAGCAGCCTGTGCCTCTCTGGCGCAGCCTTCTGGTGATTGTCAGTATAGCACTGACAATATCATTATCTTGTGCTGCAGAAGCAGTAAAACAGAATTTAAAAAGCGATTAAAAGATCGCCTATTAAAGTCCCCTTTTGGGACTGTTGAATGGTTAAAAAAAGTTAAAAAAAAGTTTTATTAAATAAAAAAAATCCAAGTTAAAAAATACACCTTTTTCCAAAAAATGTAAAAAATTAAATCCCCTCCACTTATTTGGTATTGCTGTGTCCTTAGTGACCTGCATTACCCAATTATGATGAAATGTATCCAATATGGTGAATGCTGTAAAAAAATAAAAATGAAATTAAAATACAAAATTGCAGTTTTTTTGCTTCACCACCCCAAAAAAAAAGAATAAAAAGTGATAAAAAATGATGTACCCCAAAACAATACCGATGAAAACTACCAGTCGTCTCGAAAAATCAAGACTTCACAGAAATCATAGAAAGAAAGGTTGAAAAGTTATAGGTCTTGGGATGCAGCGGTGCAAAAAACATTTTCTTCTTTTTAAAAAAATGAGCTTAAATTGTGCAAAAGTAGCAAAACATAAAAAAACTAAGTATTTGGTATCGCTATAATGGTACTGACCAAGTAAGTAAAGTAAGGCTACATGCACACGACATTGAAAAAATGTCTGTTAAAAACGGACACACTCTCATTTTTCGGGGCCATTTTGCATCTGTGTGCATCCATTTTCTTAGTGTGTGTCCATTTTTAATGTTCGTTTTGCATCTTTTTTTCATGTCTGTTAAAAATGGACATTAAAAAAGGATGAATTTGATTGGCAGTTATTTCTAGACCCACCCTTCTGAGAAAAGCAACAGGATGGTAGGCCCCCAGCTAAAATAATGTCCCCCATAGTGTATCTTTTTTTTTTCTACTGCCCCCAGCTTTAATAATGCCCCCCATGTAGACCCCCAGCTTAAATAATTTCTCCTATTGTGTAAATAATGCCCCCATAGTGGCCTACAGCTGTTTTTAGGTTGATTTGGCAAAGCAAACCCTTACCTCGTCCACTTGATCACGCTGCTGCAGTCTCTCCTCTCTTCATTGAACAGGACCTGCCGAAAGACCTGCGATGTGCTCGATGATGTCACTGCACGCTCCCACGTGGCTACGTCATCACACATATCCTTCGGCATGTTCTGCTTAATGAAAAGAGGAGAGACTGCTGCAGCACTATCAAGTGGATAAAGTGAGTTTTTTTAACCCTTTAATGGCCATATTGTTAAAGTGTACACATTTTTAACGGCTGTTGATTTCAATGGGGCTCGTCTGGCCGTGAAAATGGCCAATTCACTGACTATTAAAAGAACGGCCAAGTGAATAGCCCTATAGACTTTCATTGGTGCTAGAAATGGCCGTGTGACGGCTGTTACTGCTAGGCAGAAGGCTCCGTCACCTCTGAAGCCTCCGCTTCAGCACGTCACCTCTGAAGCCCATGATTGGCTGTGGCGGTGTATGTGACCATGCCAATGCACCAGCTATAAATAGTGCAGGGACTGGAAGATGGACTTAGCAAGGAGGACCGGAGCGGCATGGAGTACTTGAGTTTGAATCTTTTTTTTCAGAAGGCAGGTTGCGTGCACTTGCTTAAAAATCTTAAATACTGGAATATCCCTCTGTGACAAGAACTTATTTTCTGGGGTTAGATGGGATACAGGTTAGATAGAGTGCAATGTCTTCTAACAAGTAGACATATCTACTACAGAGATACAATGAGCCACGAGGCTGCAACTATTGTGTGCATGGTCTTTTTTTTCTACATCGCGTGAACCACACCTCCACTATATCATAGAATGCATACAGTGCGCTCACAGGAACATCCTTCTTGGCAAAGTGTTCACGTCTCACCTGGTAGGACATCTTGGTGACTTAACATTTCCATGTCGCCCTTGGGTAAAGTGTCATTACGTACAGGATGCACTTCCCCGGAAGAGAATTAAAAACCTCATTCTGATTGGTAGGTAGATGTGTCATATACAGATTTAGGCCTCCTGCACACGACCGTAGGTGTCCCGTTGCCGTTTTGCGGATCCTCAATACACGGGCACCGTTCAGTATGCATTCGGCATCACTGATGCGGACCTATTCACTTTAATGGGTCCGCAAATCCGGAGATGCCGAACGGTGCGGAACAGAACCCTACGGAAGCACTACGGAGTGCTTCCGTGGGGTTTTGTCCCGTACTTCCATTCTGCAAAAAGATAGAACATGTCCTATCTTTTTGTGGAACGGCCGGATCGCGGACCCATTAAAGTGCGCTGCCCCACGGTGGGTGTCCGTGCATTGCAGCCCGCATTTTGCAGGCCCCAGTGTGGGGCGCACACATTCCTGTGCAGGAGGCCTTACACGTATTGTTTTATTCAGCCTTGCAAAGGACAAATTTTACTATGCAATACAATAATTTCTAACAGGATTATTATTAGGAAGGTTTTGTTTCATAAGGTTAAAAACTGAATTTAATTTACTGCGATAACTTATGTAGAAGTCAGATCTATATATGCAGGGGCTTAGCTAAAGGCTCATGGACCCAGGTGCAAGAGTTTAGCCTGGGCCAACTTCCTGCAGTGCTTTGTGGTGAGGGGCAGGGAAGCACATGGCCTTCCTGCTGCCAAATTCTTGACCTCACTCCTTCCCTCCAGCCTGAAGTTTAACTTGACCAGCATGCACTTTCTATAATACCAATGTCTTCTCATGTGGCTCAAAGGTCTTTGGGCCCCTTCAGTCTCCTGGGCCTGGTAGCGACTGCTACATCTGCACCCCCTATAGCTATGCCCCATGTTTTTTATTTTTTCTTCCCCAAGTGATATTTAAGTTGGCTTTCATGTAATGGAAGTGCCCGGTCACTCGCTTGAGGCACACAGAAAGTGCCCAACATCCTTATTGGAAGATTTATAACACTGGTGTTGTGTAATTTACCCTGTGCTGGTGAGAGTTGCGCCATAAATACACAGGGGGTGCCTGCTCTCGTGATCAGCAGGGTCCCCCTACCAATCAGAAAAATATCACTTTTCCTTTCCTAGCCTCTGTATAAGTGATTTTCATGAGACTTCTGTTGTCCCTGCCTGTGTGTGCTGCCCCACCACTTTAAACCTGCCTACAAAATGGGACCACTTTAAGTTCTAAGTCTGTCCCTGGCCTCTGCTTCTTGATTAGAATTTTTATATCATGCGGTGGCCAACATTGCCGAAAGGCTGAAGCTGCGCAAGCAACATAGTATAGCAAGCTATACTTATCTACTGTAGGTCTCATCAGGTTATTATGGTTGTATTATGTGCTTGTTGTTTTACAGTGGTGGCACCATGCCCAACATTTCCAACTTCAAGTCAGTCATGGCCCTGGCATGTCGTCCTACAAGAAAACCAAACAACTTTATGCACTGGCAGCTTACTGAGTAGTTTCTGGGTACTGAGCTCAGCTAACTGTGTTAAAAACAGGTGACTATGTAGATTCTTAAGAAATAAATGTTATGCTTACACATCTACAGTTGTACAGCTGAACCAAAACTTGTTCTATTGTAATTGAACATTAAAACTAGTTATCAAAATAAAGACTGTAAAATGTGTGACATCCATGAAATTGCATACTGACCAGAGAAAAACACCACGCCTCTGCGATAGGGCACTAAAGTAATTATGCTAGATTTAGAAATTGGTTTGCCCTTTCTGCTTCTCCTAGTATTTATAGCACTACCAATATCAATAATGCAAGCAGTGTTAAGATTAATTTGGTTGCTTGTTATACACTTTATGTAATTGTAAACCTATTGTTTGGCTTAGTATGCACCATTATTTTCCACCAAACATTTTCCACCACGCACTATCCTTTACTGCAAAATTACGGCCTGAGGCGCAAAATTGTTTAAAATACTTAAATAGAGCTTTTATTATCAGGAGCAGTGTTAATATAAAGTTTCTTTCTGCTTCTCAAAGTACATTTGGAGCAGTGCAACACTGTGAAATGTTCACATTGATCTGCTTCACAGCCCCTTCCCTCTGCTCTGAGTAAAAGCTATAGCATCCAATTAGGAGACCACTACAGCTGTCACTCAGGGAAGGGGCTGTAAAGCAACTCAATGCAGAGAGCGAAGCATTACCTTTATTGCACTAACAGATTAAAGTTTCATATTCACACTCCTCCTGATAAAAAAAATCCACAAAAGCCAGATTAGTTCTACTCTCACTCAGCCCCTATGTCACGTGCCGGGGGCCCAAGGCAGACCTCCGAGACGTCAGGGAAACAGGACCCGGCAACACAGACCAGCAGCAACAAATAGCAGGCAAAGCAACAAGACATACAGACGTACGCACAGGCGCACTACACAGAACAGCGGGTGTGGACCCACTGTGCCACTGACTGGCAGTACTCTGGAGGGGCGTGACTAAGCAACTATCAGGTACTTACTAGAGCCTCAGATTGTGAGGATAGACTTGAGCCAAATGGTAGTTGCCAGGGGCTACTCCAGAACAATCCCCAAGTCAGTAGCAGCTGGTCCAGACAGACCAGGAAGTACCTAAGTAGGTACTGGCAGTAAGCGTAGACAGACGGACACAGACAAAACCAGAAGCAACGACACAAGCAAGAGAACCACAGACAGGAGATTCCCCTCCGGGGAAGCCAGGAACCCTCTCACTAAGGCAGGACATAGGACAGACATAAAAAACAGTAGCAGTTATGCACTGCCAGACTAACGGATGCAGTTACGCACTGGTAGGCGATCGGATGCAGTTATGCACTGCTAGGCGAACAAGGAACAGAACAGGATACATATATAACAAGATGTAGGGCAGGTACAGAATAGAACATGACATGAAATCAAACACCAAGACAGAACAGATACAGATGAACAAATAACAACAATGCAAAACCAGGGGACACCACGCAGAAGGGTAGCTGGTACCCCCAGGAACAGCAGCGAGGTGATACACCTAGCCAGGCACAGACAAAACTGAAAACCAAGCCCTACAGCTCGCAGAAGTAAATAGCAGGATAACAAGGCACCTTGAAAGCCCCGCCCAGGCACAGATCAGGGGAGCTAACCCCAACAGAACCGGACAGAAACACAGGACACTCAGGCTGCAGCACAGGCAATTGCCCCTGGCAACCAGCATACATAGAGACACCCAAAGCCAGTACGCCAGAGCACAACGAACACGTGACACCACAGACAAACAGGGAAGCATCACGGAGCAAGCAAACATCCCGAGACAGACACGGGGAGAGCAACATACACAGGCGAGTTCATGACACTGCAGCCAGCACGCAGCCCCAAGCAACCAGCCTGCACAGGTAACGGCCTGCAGCCAGTACGCAAGGGCGCATGCAGCCAGCCTACACGGAAAAATGTCACAATGAACTGAACTGTGACACCCTACTTAGTGCTGTCAGCAGTTTTGCATGGTCAAACTCCTTTTAATAAATATGGTGCACAAAACTTTTAAACCTAGACATCTTGGGCATAAGTTCAATGATCTTAATCCCCTATTTAAGAGTGGGGGATGTATCTGAACTTTCATCCAAAATGAACTGATTTATAAAAGCTATATTTACAAATTTTCTCCTGCATGTACACGTTTGCCCTGGAGGCAGAAGTGTATACCAGATGAAATACAACAGTAGTCTGAGGTTTGCCATCTTGTGAATTTGCAACAAATATAAAGCATGCATATTAACTTAAAGGCCTATATATGAACTGTAGGGAGTGAAAATTCCCATAATTTCAGATCAAGGGTGATCAGATTGACGTTATGTCTGTAAATATCTATGGTGTAACAGTACACTTGATGTGTCTTTCCTCAGGGATCTCTCCTTACTCAATGTAATGGTGGGAGGTGGACGTAGCTCTTTAAGGATTGACACAATTATCCTGCACCCCAACTTCACAACTTCACCTGTATTAAGCAACTTTGCCTTGATTCACCTTTCAACACCGGTGTGGTTCACTTCATCCATTATTCCCATCTGCCTCTCACAGACGTCACAAGACCCAATAACGGGCACTATGTGTACCACCATTTCCTTGAATGCTTCAGCTGGTAAGTAAACTATTATAAAAATACATTTAACAGACCAGTCCAGTATGGCCATATACATATATAAAAGTCGATTGAAACTATCATTCACAATGACCAATGAACGTTGTCTCCCGAAAAGGTGATCAATTATGTTGAATTTTAGCAGTCTTTGTGTGTATGACGTCATCAGTCACTTATTCACCTCTTTGTGCAAGAGCCTTCTGGGGGAGATTTATCATCTCTTGTCAAAACAGTCATATACATGCCCCGCTTGCGCAAAATTTTGTCAAGTTTTGGGGATTTTAGCCCCACTCAA
The DNA here is from genome assembly GCF_014858855.1 of Bufo gargarizans. Lineage (NCBI taxonomy): Eukaryota > Metazoa > Chordata > Amphibia > Anura > Bufonidae > Bufo > Bufo gargarizans. The sequence goes on from NC_058082.1 coordinate 284,270,202, forward strand.
CATTTTTTCAAGAAGTGGGTGGTGTGGGGCAGGCAGCACATTTATTATAATCTTCTCCAGGAAACAGGTATCAGATATACTATAACATGATTGCAATGAATGTGCAGTATATGCACCAAATAATAGTTTAATTAACCAACCACCCTGTCTACATTAACTAAAAATGAAATCTTTTGCTCAACAGGTGGCTTATTAGGTGTGACTGGGATTGTGACATCTGCAACAACGTGCCTCATTAAGACAGATGATGGATCTCTTTACCTTCAACCGTCCCTATTAAACATTTTATTTAACCAGGTACGCAAGTCTACTATGGTTGTTTATATTTTGTGGATGAGTATGACATTTCTGTATGCCATGAACACGATCAGCACATATATGATTATAAGCCACAAAGAAAGACATCTCATGGTGAGGAGCAGTTTGTTAAAATTGGTGCAGACAGTTGTTAGGAATAGATCTGGAGCAGAAAATGCCCCTTTCTCTTGTACATGTTTTCTGCAGTGTCTGATCAGTCTTGTTTTGCATGTTCTCGCCATCAGGATGCAGCCAATTTTCACCTTCAGGACCCAGTCTAATTTTGCAAATCTGACGTGTCACTTTATGTGGTAACTCTGTGACACACTGTACGTCTTGTTATTGGTAAATTTGGGTTGATATGTTTTACCTTTTATCTTTTTTTTTTTTTTACAGAAATTTTTTTAAAAATTGCAATTAAGTCTAGGGCAACCAGACCTGAAGAAAAGTAGTTTGAGAACTTGCATCCTCAGTCCTTACTTCCTCTATTCTCATAATCTTGTTGAGAGCCTCCACCCAATGTGCCCAAGAGGGGGGAACAGGAGATTTCCATTTTCCCAGTATACTCTCATGAGTAGCTAGAACAAAAAAAACTAAGAGGCCCTTCCTGGTCATGTAAATCGGACCTAGAAACACTGACAATAAAGTCACTTCTGGAGAAAGAATAAACATCGCCACACAGGATATTGTATAAAGAGATAACCTCTTGCCATAGGCTGATGACAACAGGACAGCTCCACCAGATGTGCAACATGGTACCCGGAGCAGCTCCACATTTCCAACACAAGCGAGAAATCTGCGGGAAAAATATTTTCCAGGCGAACAGGGATTATATACCACTGTGAGAGAATCTTAAAATTAGTTTATTGCAGTCTGCAGGAAATAGTTTGTGGGTCAGAGTAAAAGCCTTGTTCCATTGATTACCTGTAAAGCATGTTTGTAGTTCCGTCTCCCAGAACTGGAGATATCCTGGTTTAGAGGTTTCTCCAAAATACCATAGACCAAAGAAATCACATGGGCAAGCGTAGTAGAAGAAAGGCACAATTTCTCAAAAGGAGTTAGTGAAGAAGGAGGAAATGAAACTGCAAAGTTGATGACATTAGATCCAAACCCTAGAGCCAGTACTAGTATCCACTAAGATTACTGATAAGGGTCCAACTCCTTGGACTAGAGAGTTACGGTTGGAAAGTAAAGAGTGAGATATCTTCAAGAAAGATGGCAGTGGCCGGCCCATCGTGAGCAAATTGATCAGTAAGTGTTTTTTTTTTTACACTATTTCAGGTTAAATCGAACCATGAGGAAATTCGGCTTTCTGGCAAATAAAATGTATCCTGAAATTTGGATCAAAGTCCACTTTGTGGACTTCCATTCGCTCATCACTTATATCGACCCATAACTTATTGGTGTGGTGATGAACCAGGTCAAGGATATATTTGCATATAGAGGCCCTACATTAAAGTGAGGCCTCAGGCCTATGGCGGTGATAGGCGGCCGGGCAGGGAACAATGTGCTACCGTACTCCGCCGTAGTTTGTGGGCATTTGGGTCGGCGTTGGGCTCCCTAGCAATGCCGGTCCCAGGGCTACAGACCCAAACGCCCCAATTATAATCTGCCACTGTATATAAGAAAACACAGAATGGTTAACATAGTTAACTAAGTTACCTACTGGTGCGGAGAGCCCACTAATATACATCCGGCAGGATGCAGAGCTATGCAGCTAATGATTGAGGCGATATCGCTCAAATTTTAAGCGCTGGCGCCACATGGAACTTCCGCACGCTACAGGATATACTTCCAGGTCGGTGACACGGACAGTGGAACGCATCAGATGACTTCCTATAGATGAAGCATCGGTGGAACGCAAAAAAACATTACAGGGCACAAAAAGACACGCTGATGCTTGCATGAAGCTGCAAATAATTAATATATTAGATATAGATTGATATTAGAGAAATAAAAAGAGGGGGTCCCTTACTCAATCATTGGGGGCCCCCTAGGCACTGAAGCAAGATGAGGTGACTAACGTGTGTCACCAATTCGCAAGGTGCTTTCCGCACCAATAAACCGGTTAATGAACGCAATAATAGTAGAGGCCAAGCAAATTAAATTACAAGGAGACACCAGGGGGGCAGAGAAACGAATAGTTTTTAAGTCCCCATTGTGATAATTATTAATATGATTAGCAACTGGTATATTATTGAGTTTGACAATATCATTAGTATGTTCGCACACCACTACCCATTTGATATAATAAAGGGATTTTTAATTCCCACTTTAGACTTGATATTGCTTTATGATTTTATCTTTGAGTTATTTACTTTCTGGTTCTTTTTCGACATATGTGTTTGACATGGCTGTTTTTTTGTCAGGCACCTTTTTCACAGAGGCCTTAATCAAGGAAACAAAGGATATATTTTCTGACAAGGAGATATCAGGTTTGGTTTCATCAGCTACATGCAAGATAGCCATCAGGGACCTATATTCGGGCTACAAGGAAAACATCAAATCTTGGTGGGAGATTAGGTCCCTGGAGAGCTATCTAGAGCACAAAATAGTCCCTAAAGCAGACATGGCCAACCTGTGGCTCTCCAGCTGTTGTAAAACTACAATTCCCACCATGCCCTGCTGTAGGCTGATAGCTGTAGGTAGTCTGGGCATGCTGGGAGTAGTAGTTTTGCAACAGCTGGAGAGCCTCAGGTTGGCCATCCCTGCCCTAAATGATTACGTATTCTGTTTAAGCTGGCAGCACATATTAATTCCCCTCAACTGTTAAATAACTGGGAATTGGAATTGACTAATAGTTCTTTGAGATTGATGACACTCCTCTTAGAGGAGGAAAAGAAGGTATTTGAGCAAACTACCAAACTAAGAGAACTTGTTGACACCGCCTTAAAATATAGGTCTGACCCTGAATTTGATAAAAGGGAATCTTCTCTACAGACTTCTGTAGAAAGATTCCAGAACCTTCTTAAAGTATACCTGTCGTATTTTTTATTTTTTTTTGGAGTATTGGATTGTGGTGATTAATATCACCTTGGTGGCCCTATTTCAACTTTTCACTGTGTATTCAATTACCCCTTAATTCCTGTCATGGAACCATGAACCAGACGTACAACAGAGATAGGTGGAATAAGAAGGCTTTATTGAAAATCAAGCCGTAGCTAAAGTCCAAACGGATGGCTAAACTGAAGCAGGGTCTTGCGTAGACGGAGGTCAGGAACCAGGAGGGTAGTCAGACGTAGCCAGGATCAGGAACCAACGGGGTAGTCAGACGAAGCCAGGATCGGGAACCAACGGGGTAGTCAGACGAGGCCAGGATCAGGAACCAGAAGCAGCAGCAGTCTTTGAAGCATGTGCACACAGGAGGACCAAGCAAGGAACTGAAGCCACAGACCTTCTATATATATGAGCTAGGCATCCAGCTCCTCCCAGTGGGAAGGAGGAGCCGCAGGGTGGGAGGCTACAAGAAACCCAGAAACCAAGATGGCCGCCAGCACATGTCAAACTAAGGAGAACAGTGAGAAGGTAAGACCATGACAGTACCTCCCCCTCAAGGGCCCCTTCTCCGCGGAGTAAGGAACGGTTTCAGAGGGAAGCGTGCGTGGAAGGCTCGGAGCAACGCAGGAGCATGGACATCTGTGGAGGGAACCCAGAAACGCTCCTCTGGACCATAACCACGCCAATGGACCAAAAACTGCAACCGACCGCGGACCAGGCGTGAGTCTCACGATTGCCCACTTGGACCGGACGGGGCCGAGGAACCGAGGAAGTGAAACGATTACACACCAATGGCTTCAACAGGGAGACATGAAACACGTTGGAGATCCGCATGCCAGGAGGAAGCGCAAGGGCATAGGCTACCGGTTCCTGTGAAGCACTCGGAAGGGACCAACAAAGCGAGGCGCCAGCTTGGGAGTGGGCACTCGAAGGTTGAGGTTGCGGGTGGACAACCATACACGGTCTCCGACCTGGTAGGAAGGAGCGGGCGCTCGTCTGCGATTAGCCTGGAGTCTCTGGCGTTGCGCAGAGACCTCAAGGGACCTCTGGATCTGTACCCAAGAAGTACGTAGGACGGAAAGGTGATCCTCCACAGCCGGAGTATCCTGGGGAGAGAATACCTCCGGTAACACGGCAGGTTGGAACCCATAATTGGCCATGAAGGGAGACGTCCCAGAGGAAGAGTTCACCGCCGTGTTCCTGGCAAACTCAGCCCAAGGCAGGAGGTCAACCCAATTGTCTTGGTGATCGGAGACATAGCAACGAAGGAATTGCTCCAAGGCCTGATTGGATCGTTCTGCGGCCCCATTGGACTGAGGGTGGTAGGCCGAGGAGAAAGAGAGATGAATCCCCAACTGGGAGCAAAAGGCGCGCCAGAACCTGGACACAAACTGACTCCCCCGATCCGACACAATCTCCTTGGGCAAACCGTGCAACCGGAAGACCTCCCTGGCAAAAATCGAGGCCAACTCTTGTGCAGAGGGTAACTTCTTGAGAGGAACACAGTGGCACATTTTGGAAAACCGATCCACAATCATGAGAATGACCGTATGGCCTCGGGATGCAGGAAGGTCCACAATGAAATCCATCCCCAGGTGTGACCATGGACGCTCCCCGGTGGCTATGGGTTGCAAAAGGCCCAACGGAAGGTGCCGAGGGGACTTACTCTGGGCACAAACGGAGCATGCCGCTACATATGCGGCGATGTCGGAACGTAGAGAAGGCCACCAGAACAGACGTGAAACCGCCCAGGACAGCTGATTCTTTCCAGGGTGCCCCGCGGCCTTGGAGTTATGGTAGGTTCGCAACAACTGAGTGCGCAACTCCTCAGGCACAAAACATCTGCCGTTGGGTCTCCCAGAGGGAGCACCAGATTGAGCCGCCAAAATCTGCTCACCCAGAGGAGAGGTCAGGCTGGTGCGAATAGCAGCCAGGATCTGATTCGGGGGTATGACCGTAGTCGGAATCGACTCCTCCCCGGACAGCTCGGAGTACTGCCGTGATAAGGCATCCGCTCTGATGTTCTTGGAGCCGGGTAGGTAGGAGACCACGTAATTAAAACGTGACAAGAACAGAGCCCATCTGGCCTGACGTGGTGTCAATCTCTTGGCCTCAGAGAGGTAGGTCAGATTCTTGTGGTCCGTCAGGATGAGAACCGGAACCACCGAGCCCTCGAGCAAGTGCCTCCATTCTTTAAGGGCCTGCACGATGGCCAATAACTCCCTGTCACCAATCTGATAGTTGCACTCCGCGGAAGACAGTTTCCGGGAGTAAAACCCACAAGGAAGCAGAGGACCCTCTGGTGTTCTACGCTGAGACAGGAGGGCGCCTACTCCCGTCTCAGACGCGTCCACCTCGAGGACAAAAGGCAACCCAGGGTTGGGATGCGACAGAATCGGAGCCGACACAAAGGCGGACTTTAGAGCCTCAAAAGCTCGGATGGCCTCGAGCGGCCAGACCTGAGGATTACTGCCCTTCCTGGTCAGATCCGTGAGAGGCTTGGCTAGCATGGAAAAGTCCCTGATGAACTTCCGATAATAATTGGCGAAGCCCAAAAAGCGCTGCAGGGCACGAAGCCCACTGGGCTGGGGCCACTGTAAGACAGCCGAAACCTTCTCAGGATCCATGGAGAACCCCTCAGCGGAAATTATGTAACCTAAGAAGGTTACCTGGGATCGGTGAAATTCGCATTTCTCAAGCTTACCGAACAGCTTGTTCTCTCGTAAGCGTTGCAACACTCGTCTGACATCCAGAATGTGGGCCTCCATGGATGCAGAATATACCAAGATGTCATCCAAATAGACCACCACACACTGCTGCAACAGGTCACGGAAAACATCGTTGATGAATTCCTGGAAGACTGCGGGCGCATTGCACAACCCAAAGGGCATAACCAAGGATTCATAATGACCGGTCCTGGTGTTAAACGCGGTCTTCCACTCATCGCCCGCCTTGATCCTTACCAGGTTATATGCCGCCCTCAGGTCGAGTTTGGTAAAGACCGTGGCCCCTTTGAGGCGATCGAACAGCTCGGAAATCAAGGGTATCGGGTAAGCGTTCTTGATCGTGATGCGATTGAGACCCCTGTAGTCGATGCAAGGCCTCAACTCACCGCCCTTCTTTTTCACAAAGAAAAATCCAGCCCCTGCCGGGGACGAGGATTTGCGAATGTGTCCGCGTGAAAGCGCCTCCCTCACGTACTCCTCCATGGCCTCATTCTCCGCTACCGACAGTGGATAGACTTTGCCACGAGGAGGAACGGCACCAGATTGTAACTCTATGGCACAATCGTATGGGCGGTGCGGAGGTAGGGCAACCGCACGCACCTTATCGAATACATCCCGGTACTCCTCGTATTCAGGAGGCAACAGAGAGTCCGAGGAAGTACACAGCAACTTGACAGGCCCATGGATGCAACTAGCCCCACACTGCGGTGACCACGAGAGGATCTCGGCCGATCTCCAATCGAAAGTCGGATTATGCTTCTGGAGCCAGGGGTACCCCAAGACCACCGAGTAGTGTGGAGACGAAATAACCTGGAGACAGACCGACTCTCTGTGAACGGCACCAATGGCCATCCCCACTGGAAGGGTCTCCTGAGTCACGTGTGGCGGCAGAAGGGGTCTGCCGTCTATCGCCTCAAGAGCCAGTGGGGAACCTCGAGGCTGCAGAGGAATGGAATTGGCGGCGGCGAACACACTATCAATGAACAAGCCACCAGCACCAGAGTCCACCAACGCCTGGGTCGTCACCGAGCCCCCGACCCAGGAGAGGACAACAGTAATCAGTGGTTTGTCAACACGGGAAACCGGGGACGAGGAGACTCCACCCAAGATCTGCCCCCGACAGGATCTCAGGTGCGAGCGTTTCCCGGACGGTTCGGGCATGCCAACCGAAAATGCCCACCGAGACCACAGTACATGCATCGGCCCTCGCGTCTCCGGAGTACCCTCTCCCCCTCGGACAGGCGAGCAACCCCCAGCTGCATGGGTTGACCCCCAGACCAGTCATCCCCAGGAGGCGTGGGAGGAGAGGGAGGCACGGGTGGGACAGCAAACGTAGGCGCCAATCTGTTAGAAGGCCTCCGCAGGCTCTCCTTAAAGGAAGGTCTCTCCCTGAGTCTGGTGTCAATCAAAATCAGGAAAGAAATAAGGGACTCGAGCTCCACTGGTAGGTCCTTGGCTGCAATCTCATCCTTCAAGGCATCCGAGAGACCATGAGAGAAAGCAGCGACCAGAGCCTCATTATTCCAGCCCACCTCTGCTGCCAGGGTACGAAACTCAATGGCGTATTCAGCTACGGATCGTGAACCCTGTCTGATGGACATAAGGAGCTTCGCAGCAGAGGCAGCACGAGCCGGCACATCGAATACCTTCCGAAGAGAAGCAACAAAACCGGAAAACTCGGCAACCACCGGATTGTTGTTCTCCCATAAAGGGCTGGCCCAGGCCAAGGCCTTGTCCGAGAGCAGCGAGATCAAGAAGCCCACCTTTGATCTCTCAGTAGGAAAGGCATGTGGCAGCAACTCGAAATAAATGGCCACCTGGTTAAGGAAACCTCGGCACTGAGTTGGCTCTCCCCCAAAGCGCTGTGGAAGGGGGGCAGAACCGGTCATACCCCGAAACACCGCAGGTGCAGCAACAGGTGTCGGGGTAGACTCTGGCGCAACAACCGGAGCGGCAGTAGGAGCGGGCCCAGGAGCGACAACCGACCCATCGGCAACGGAAGCTAAATGAGCCGTGCGTTCAAGCAGGGTTTGTAACGCCACAGCGAACCGACCCAACAGGTGATCCTGCTGATCAAGTCTGGCAACCAGCGTAGGTAGCGAGGATGGCCCTGTACCGTCAGAATTCATGGCTTGGTCCTAATGTCATGGAACCATGAACCAGACGTACAACAGAGATAGGTGGAATAAGAAGGCTTTATTGAAAATCAAGCCGTAGCTAAAGTCCAAACGGATGGCTAAACTGAAGCAGGGTCTTGCGTAGACGGAGGTCAGGAACCAGGAGGGTAGTCAGACGTAGCCAGGATCAGGAACCAACGGGGTAGTCAGACGAAGCCAGGATCGGGAACCAACGGGGTAGTCAGACGAGGCCAGGATCAGGAACCAGAAGCAGCAGCAGTCTTTGAAGCATGTGCACACAGGAGGACCAAGCAAGGAACTGAAGCCACAGACCTTCTATATATATGAGCTAGGCATCCAGCTCCTCCCAGTGGGAAGGAGGAGCCGCAGGGTGGGAGGCTACAAGAAACCCAGAAACCAAGATGGCCGCCAGCACATGTCAAACTAAGGAGAACAGTGAGAAGGTAAGACCATGACAATTCCCCAGTTTTGTTCCCTGTACTGCCTACTTTTACCTGTGCTTAAAATAGTGTTTCTAGGCATGGTCCGTCTATGTGTTAAAGGACGGAGGACGCAGAAGCACGCAGCGTGCAAGATCAGATTACTGACAGCCATGGACTGTAAGTAAATGATTAAAGCCAGGTCCTCCCCAGCAGCTGATAACAGTGCCTGGGCTGTGTGCACTTCTCCCTGTCCCTGCGCTTGGCAGACGCTCCCTCACTCAGCAGAGCTGGAGAAGGCAGAGTTGAATCAGTGCAGACCAGGGAAGGGAGATCTGCCATCTGCTCAGTGTAGAAATGAAAGAAACATGTGGTAAGAGGACCCCTTTGTGCTGCAGGAGATTAACCCTTTAGGGGGGAGAGCTCTGGTTACTGACACTTTTGGGGGCTATTGTTACTGGCTAGTGAGGGTACAGGCGGGATTAGCCTCAGGGTGAGGGCAGTGGTGGCCATCTTAACTGAATAGTGAAATTCCAGTTTTATGCAGACTGGTTGCTAAGGGCTGAATCTTATTAAATATGGGGTAAGTCAGTCTAATAGTAACTGATTCTGGAATATCATGTTATTAGTAATTACATATATGAAAATTGAAATTAGGGTCTAAATGTGACAGTTATCCTTTAAATAAAGGAAGCATAGACAATTTATCAAAGATCTGGGTGAGTTCAGAGACAACAAGGCCTGCAATTTTGATATCAAAGTAGCCCCGCATTCTGAGTCTGAGGTATCCTCCTCTGAGGTGGAACTGTCTGATTCAGCAGAACCATCTGCGTTATATAGGGCTGAAAATTATACTAGGGGTGGCTACAATTCCTCCTCCCGGAGATCAGGACGAAGATGGCAGAGATGGGGCAGACAGAGAGGGAACAGTGGCAGAGTAGGTGGTGGATCATCTGTCCCCTCCTCCTCATCTTCTCCCTATTTTGTTCCCCCATCCATCAGTCCACTTCTTTTTTAGCCAACAATCAAATCCCGTACCAGTTGAGAGACCGACAATCGTCCATAGCAGATAACCTTAAAATCATCAACTTGTCTTCACGTTTGCTGACTGATTCTAAGACTAGTCTACGCCAGAGAGGACTTTTATTTGTACCGACCACCAAATTTAATGTCTTCACGTGGGTTAAGGATCTTAATCTCTTTTGTAGGAGATTGAAACGGCACAAATTATTTCAGAACACCAACAGACAAACTTGTATTGATTTGGGTATAAACGCTGATGACTTCCCGGATCTCCAGACCTTAATGGACTCATGGGAGGAGGGATCTAGAAAACCTGGAGAGGACCCCTACCAGCACCAAATTGCTACCACCTGTAAGCTCTGATTATATAGATTTTTTTTACGTCTGGTTGTCTCTGACCTTGAACAACTAAAAATAGGGCAACCAGTCCATCAAACAGGAATTATCAGCTCTTGATGAACTGATAAAAACAACTAAATTGTGATTAAACCCTCTGGCAACTTAGTTATCCTTGATCACACTAAATATCAGAAGATATGTCTTGATCTTCTTAATGACACGAATAGCTATAAAATCTTGCCCTCTGATCCCTCACTTATATTTCAGTCACAACTGGAATCCATTCTTCATTGGCGTCTGGAGTATGCCTTCTTGTCTCCGAGGTCCCCACAGATAGCAACTTTTTACGGACTGCCTAAGGTACATAAAGGCTTGCACCCTCTTAAAGGCCGTCCTATCATTTCTGGAATTGATTTCCTCACACACCGTTCTGGAATCTATTTAGATAGGGTTCTGGGAGGATTTGTATCCTCCCTGCCATTATTCACGAGCGACACTATGGGCTTCCTTCGCAAAATCGAAACTATATCTGTTAATTTAACCTGTTTTTTCGCCAGCATTGACGTTGAATCCCTTTATACCTCTATTCCTTATTAGGGGTTAGCAGCAATATCATATTATCTCAACACAGGGGGTATTTAGTTTCACCATCATAATAATAGTATTTTTAGTTTGCTGGAATACACCCTTACACACAACTTTTTCATCTTTAACAGATCCTTTTACCACCAACTCAGGGGGACAGCTATGGGGAGCCCTTGTGCCTCTACATATGCGAACCTCCTCCTAGGCTGGTGGGAGGATAAATACGTTTACCCAGATCATGTCTGGTGGAATAACCATATTGTATTTCGGACCCGCTATATCGATGACATCTTCTTGATTTGGAATAGTGGCAGGGAGGAGTTCCTGAGGTTTGTCAAGACTCTTAATGACAACAATGCCGGTCTCAGCTTCACCTTTGAACTACATACAGAATGTATCACCTTCCTAGATGTTGAGGTTCGGAGATGTAAAGACAGTTTGGTTACGTCCGTTTTTTGAAAAACCACTGCAACTTATAATATCCTTCATTGGAATAGTCATCATCCATATGCAGTTAAAAAAGGTATCCCAAAGGGTCAATACCTGCGAAAGCACAGGAATTGCTCCAACCGTGGGAACTTTTACTGTGAATCCATGAAATGACAAAACAGACTGTTATATAGAGGTTATCCACAACCTATACTGAGGGAAGCTTTTCAGTCCACAGAATCGAAGAGCTGAAATTAACTTCTTATACCTAAGGTGGGAGACTGTGGAGGAGGCAATCCTATTTGTTTGATATCCACTTTTAATGTTGCCAATAAGGAGATAAGAGCCATCCTAAAGACCTATTGGCCAATTCTAACGATGGATTCTGACCTCTCTAAGGCCGTCTCCCTCTTCCCCCAGATTACATATCGCAAGTGTAAGAGTCTCTAGGACCATTTGGGTTATAGTCATTATACCGGCCCCAAGAGGGAGGGTACCTGGCTTGATACGAAACCCTCTGGTGTGTTTAGGTGTGGTACCTGCAAAGCATGCAATTTTATACGTACTACAAAAACTGGACTAATCGATAAAGGTGGCTCTACTAAATAGAGGGAATTCTGGCTAGGTGCACGATCAAATGCAAGCCCCCATTTACCAAATATGCTAAAATTATGTTAATAGATCGGCACTCACAAATACATGGGTCATGCAGATTTAATAAACAGTTAACGTTAAAATTTGGTCACTGAAAATTACATATAAATAAAACTTGCACAGTCCGTATTGGCCAATACTCTAATGCTGGATTTTGACTAATTCTGAAGGATTATTCAAAACATCAATCAAAATGAGCGGTTCTTAAAACAGCTTATTAAATCAAATCAAAGGCTCATATACAAAAACACCGGTTGAATCCAAACATGCACATATTTGTTATAAAAATGAAGATTCTTCAAACATTATACTGAATATATCAGTTGTTCAGGCATCACACTCCATATATCAGTGGCTCTGTCTCTTTAAACGAACAAGACCAAAACAGCTGAATGATTTTCAAATGGCCACACAAGTTCGTTGTAAGAGCTTAATAAAGCGAGAGTTCAGTAAGAACTTGATAAAGCAAGTTTTCAGTGTACACACTTGTCTGAGCGACACTTAGTAAATGTTCGTAGTTGTTTATCGATCAAAAATAGCGTGATATATTTGTGAGAACTTTTTGATCCAAAGATTCGGTATAGAAACTTAGTGAAGCGACATTCATGAGGTACTCACGATTTCTCGGCCTTAAGATTCGGTTTGTATTTTTCAAGGCATCCGAATTACCACATGGTACTGGCGTGTATTGCACTTGTTTCCCAAAGGTCTGTGGTGTATTATCGCGAGATTACCTCCGTGTCTCACTTCCTTGTTGTTAGATGTCCTTAGCGAATGATTGCTTTCCTCTCTTATCAAATCAAGGTTTTCAAAGATGTTTACCGGCAGTATTCTTAAAACCTTTACTTCAGGTGGCACTGGAAACTGATTCTTGAAATAAACCAAACACGTTTCGGAGTATAATTATGGTCTTACTCCTTCCTCAGTGGACCAGTTATCCTGTCCAACTACTTGTTCGGGAGCTAAGTATCATCATCTAGTTATCTACTTTATATTAAGTGCCATCATCTGCAATTCATTTCATCCCTATATATATATTTTTTTTTTGTTGCTAATATTTATTAGTTTTTACCCATCATTACTTCACATCACCCCTAATGAAGCTCCATGTGTAGGTGAAATGCGTTGGAGTCACTTAATAATTTTTTGTTTATCTATATCTTTATGTATTTAGGGTTGTAATAGGGATATAATAGATTTAGGAACGGGGACAGGGAACCTCCATCAGGAGGCAACCCTGGGCTTAAAAATATCCAGAGTGAAATAGGGATAGTTCTCTCTCATCCATTCCTTTTGGTATCTTTTTGGTATCTTATTGTATTTTTTTGTGGAAGCGTGTGTTCATTTCTGTATTTAGCTATATGGCATTACGTTTTTAATTATGGGCACTCCTGTACCCCTACCCATTTGATACAATAAAGGGCTTTTTAATTATCAAGTTAGCCTTGATATTTCTCTATGATTTTTCTACGCGAATTAGTACTTATCTTTGAGTTATTTACTTTCTGGTTCTTTCTCACTAGCGGAAAGCCAAAAATACTTAGAATTTTGGCCAGATCTCTTAAAGACCTAAAGGCAGCAGACTTGTTATCTTTTCTGGCAGTTAGTTGAAAAAAGAATCCCCACCAATATGGAATGCCTCGGTCCCGAAACTAAGCTAGGAGAGGCTTGAGAGCTTTGGGCAATTGTAGAGGCTGTCTAGCCAAGCCGGGCAGAATAGTTAGGTGAGACTCACTCACTTTAGTCAGGGTAGGGTCCTTTTCTTTAAAGAAGTGTATCCTGCAGGTAAAGTCTCTTGGGCATGCAGGCCAGACATCTTTGGGCCCAAAGCTCTATGAATCCTGTCGATTTCTATCACTTTTTCCAGAGGGTATTGCAAAAGTTCACTGAAGAACTTTTTTTCTTGTCATCTAAATAAGTCTGAAGCTTGGATATTTGAATTGAGTGGGTCTTAAGAATCTGAATGTGAGAGTCTACTGTATTGTGGAGCTACTCCTGCAAATCCTCCAGCTCAGCTGCCACAAATATGGTGGATGTCCTTCTGCAAAGCCTCAAGATCTTTTTTTGTTGGAGGCTTCTAAATGCTGAAATAGGCTTTCCATTTCATGTCCGGGAGAAATGGCTTTAATATGGACTTTTCAGTCCCAATCTTCCTCCCGTGCGAATTGTGAATGACCCTTCTTCTTTCCTGAGGAGTGCTCAGGAGACGAGCTGTGGAAGGAGAAGACCAAAGATGGCGAATGAGTCATGCCGTGTTGTGCCAGGGGCCATGCCAGGGAAGAGTGTGTGCTCACTGCTGATGAGCAGGATATATGCTGCTGTCCCTCCAGAGTGTCCCCTGAGCTAGGCTAGCCTGTGGAGACTCCCAGAAGGCAGGTTTTGCAGGTTCACCCTGAGAACTAGGCAACGCCACCTCTGAAGTTGTGTGAGAGAATGCTGAAGGTGTGGTAATCTCAGATGCTATACTAGAAGCTATGGCATCTGAAGGCTGAGAGGAAGAGGACAAGAAAAACTGGTCAATGTGCCAGATTCACAGTCCACATCAGTCCTGTGGTGGTAGTCTCTTTCAGTGCACCATTACCCAGAATTGAGGAAAGTTGACTGTAGCTGCTATACTGAACTAGGGGAAAAGGGAGCTATGAAACCAAGCATCCTAATTCTCCATCTGTAAGCTGTATATTCCAATTTGTCAAATTTTTAAGAAAATTTCCATAACAGACTTTTTAAAGGACAAATTCAGTTCTGAAGTGACTTTGAGGACGGTTGCATAATAGAAACCACCCACATATTATGCAATTTTAGAAACCACATCCCACACATTACTCAAAACCGATTTTAGAAACTTTGTTAACCATTTAGGTGTTCCAGTGGAATTAAAGCAAAATGGAGGTGAAATTTAAAAATGTCATTTTTTTCAGCAGATTTTCGATTTTAATCATTTTTTCCTATTACACAGCAAGGGTTAACCACCCAAAAATTCCCTCAGATATTTCCCAGGGAGGGGATGACGACCATCCCAATGGGGTAGATCAAGAGGTACCGTGAGGGGTACCGCTTTTTTAGGCAGTGGTCCCCCATGTCAGACTATCTGCTATGGAATGGGGAGAACAGAAACTAACCTCTGAGATCAGGGATACTCCGTCAGATGACCTACTGTCTTTAGCTGAATGCACCTTGCTGAGCAAGGGTTTATTTTTTGGCCCGACCCATAGATTTGACGAGTTCGGATGGGTCATAGATTTACATCTATTTTGTAGGAAACTAAAGTGGAGAAAATTCTTTGCAACCCATGATCATTTACAGGCTACAACATTGGGAATTGACATAGAGGAATTAGGAGATGTTAGATTATTAGCTGACCTCCTTGAAGAGGGAACCAGGTTTGGGTCCATTTACCAATCTACACCTACCATCTACCAAACTCCCTCCCTTAAATGACAACACTCCTATAGATACTTTCTTTAGAGTAGTCACTAATCAGATTGCCAAAATAATTATGGGTGGGAGCCAAAAGGGTAACCACACAGCAGATGAGTTGAGGTGATTGAACTGGAATCGGATGATTCTATTGTGATCAAACCCTCTGAAAAAGGGGGGAACATCGTGCTACTTAACACATCTGCATACAAAAGAATGTGCTGTACAATTCTGGAGGATAAAGCATGTTATGGGGTACTTGACTCCAACCCAATGTTAAGGTACATCCAATCTTTTATCAACTGTAAGACCTCTGGAATTGTATACCTAATTTCATGCATATGTGGTCTAAAATACGTTGGTAAAACCATATGGGAGTTTAGACGGCAGATAGAAGAGCACCTAGGGAAAATTCGTAATGATAATGATACCCCCAAAGTAGCTTAGGCTACTTTTTCACAGGTCTCTAAACATGTAAAAAGTGCCCATCAGGCTAATCCAAACATTCTTAAATTTCAGGGCATTGAGCTGGTGCGACGATAACTTACTTCTCTGGAAGGAAGCACAGTGGATATTTAGACTTTATACAGTCAAGCCACCAGGTCTGAATGACCAAATATCCTTTGTTTGCCTCATTTGATCAGTAACACACAGATCTGGTACCTGCAGTGGTTATGCAGGACTCCTTATACATTCCTTGTGTATGCCGTATTACCATCAATCACTTAACACACTCATGCCCACTTTATTATTTTGTTTGTGGTCATGATTATGCCATTTTTTGGCCATTATAGTAAGGCTGTCACAGGACCAATCCATCACCCCTCTTGTCCCATCTGAGACAACATTCTGCGATATGGTTGCATGTAACATCTATTACTTGTGTGAGGTGGTCTCTCTCGTCTCTTCATTAGGTATTTGCTCATGCCAGCCTGTACAATGTAGGGTGCTGCTCCCCTACATTTGGGGATTATGGTCCTATTTTCCCTCTTTGCTCCCCATGTTTGACTCTGTAAGCTTACCATTACAATGATCCCCACCCCCTCTACTTTATCATCTTTCGACCCTCATCTATCACCGGTAGCGCCGCTGGATGGGATACAGTGATCCCCGTCCACTTTTCTTGCTGGCTACCAGATTAAGGTGTTACCGAGTTTGTCGAGGGCGCCCCTCATTTAAACTGACTACAGCCAAACCAGAGCCGGACGCGCAATCTCACAACACCATGTGAGGCCGCTCCTATGTATCTTACCTGACCCTTCTCACTATGTGTCCCCCTGACGGCGGTCACACACCATCAGTTGTGACCTCACCAGTCTTTTACTTTTCTTCTGTGTCCGGTTGGACATTTTTACTAGAGACCCTGCACCATCAGCTGGGTCTTCTATTTCACTGCCCTACTCTTTCTCTCCTGAACTCCCAATGCTCCTGATGAGACAGTTCATGTTGTCGAAACGTGTAGAGCAGGGAGAGTATACACAGATAAGGAGTTATTTAGCAGTCCATTAACGATCACAGCTTAGGCTACTTTCACACTAGCGTTTTTGCAGATCAGTCATGGATCTGAAAAAACGCTTTCATTACAATAATACAACCGAATGCATCTGTCATGAACGGATCCGGTTGTATTATGTCTTCTATAGCCATGACGAATCAGTCTTGAACACCACTGAAAGTCAATGGGAGACAGATCTGTTTTCTATTGTGCCAGATTGTGTCAGAGAAAACGGATGCGTCCCCACTGACTTACATTGTGTGCCAGGACGGATCCGTTTGGCTCCGCTTCGTCAGGAGGACAGCAAAATGCTGCAGGCAGCGTTTTGGTGTCCGCATCCAAAGCAGAATGGTGACTGAATGGAGGCAAACTGGAGCATTCTGAACGGATCCTTTTCCATTCAGAATGCATTAGGGCAAAACTAATCCATTTTGGATCGCTTGTGAGAGCCCTGAATATATCTCACAAACGGAAAGCCAAAACGCTAGTGTGAAGGTAGCTTTATAGGACAAGCATTTAAGGAAACTTAATAGCTATCTGGTGAAAAAGTAACTTCTTTTTGATAAATGATTAAGATCAGCATCTGTGTTATTCACTGGCTTTGATCTATTGAACATTTTACATTTGTATCTAAATGCTCATTGCCAGAGACTCCCATAAGATACATTAGTAACAATACCATCTGACAGGCTCACACACAGTGTGGGGCAGCTTTCTTTGATCTGGAGGGATTGTTATGCTTTTTGTCTCCCCAGCCTACAGTGATAGACCATCATATGGGTGCCACATTTGCTAAGAAACCCGGGTCATCTGTAGGCTGGTGATCTCCAGGGTGGGTGTGAGAATAGGGGTTGTGGTGTCATCTACCCACCTCACCCCAATCTCAGGGATTCTTTGAGGTTGTGCCTAAACATTTAGGGCAAGCTCCCTATCCCCTCCTTACATTTTATAAAATTCTATAATAAAGGTGTTATTATTTTGTTTTACTATCCTTTTCAGGCAGTGAATTTTTACCACAAAATAAACCTCAATATTTATCACCCTGGTTCTGCAGTTTACAAAAACACCCCGTGCGTAGTCATAAACTGCTGCAATGGCACAGGGCAGGGCTCAAAAGAAAAGGAGCGCCATATAGTTTTTAGAGAACAGATTTTACTGGAATGGTTTTAGAAATTCATGTCTATGGAGAGACCCTGATGTACCCCTAATGTGGAAACCTCCCAAAAGTGACCCAATTTTGGAAACTACATCCCGCAAGGAATTTATCAGGGGGTGTACTGAGTGCTTTGACCCCCACAGGTGTTTTATAGAATTTTGAAACAGCTGTGAAAATTAAACATTTAATTTCTTCCAGTAAAATGTTACTTTAGGCCCAAGTTTTAAATTTTCACAAAGGGTAACAGAGCAAAAAGCACCCCACAATGTGTTATGCATTTTTTCTTGAATACTAAAAAAGTACCAAGAATTTAATTAATGATGGAGCATACCTATGTTAGAAGTATATCATTATTTTTTAATTAATATCACCCCTAGGAAGCTGCAATAGTGGAGATCTCGTTACTGCACTCTTTGGGTCCACAGGTTTTCATTACTTGATATTGCTTGTATGTTCTTAATTTTATGTTTCTTCTTTTCAGATGACCTTATATATATTTTTCTGGATACCGATAGATATATTCTCTTTATATTTGATGTTGGATTGGACACTTCTTTTGCTTGGATATTTTTAAAACACTTTACACTTTTCTAATTGTGGAAAGGTATATTGTTTGGGGGTATGAGATCTCATACATGAATTGGGCTTTATAAGGGGGTGGTATTGTGGCGTGGGAAACACTTGGCTGTGAAAATGAAAAAAACAAAACATGCTTTCTAATAAAATGAAAAAATTAAAAAATTAAAAAAAAATTCCAATAAAAAAAAACGCTTGCTATTTTCCTATAGCCTTTTTCTGCTTTATGGGGCTCAACCATTTTCATTTTCAGAGTCTTAGGCAGCTGGTTAGAAGAACCCATGGCTGCTGTTTTGTGGGACAAGGTTAGAGGAGTTTGTGTATTTATAAAGCAGGCATCCTCAAACTGCGGCCCTCCAGATGTTGTAAAACTACAACTCCCACAATGCCCTGCAGTAGGCTGATACCTGTAGGCTGTTTGGGCATGCTGGGAGTTATAGTTTTGCAGTTTGAGGATGTCTGTTATAAAGCTTTGAAATTTGCATCACCTGGCCTTTCCTATGACTGAACAAGCCTTAACCCAAACAGGCTATTTAAGTTATATAAGCGCTCAAATCTCCTTGGGTTCCCATACGTTTGCAAGTTACTCCTTTCCTTTTTTCACTCTAAAATTGTGCAAAACTAAAATAATACACAGATATTGCTTAAAATGTTGAAAAGTATGTTTTATCTAACATTTAGAGATAATTTCATCTTTAACTTGCTTAAATATTCACAGTAGCAGTAATTATAGTAATTTTAAGCAGTGGTGCCTAAACTTTTTCAAGCCTGGATATATATATATATGTAATATTAATGTCAGGAATGGGTTAGGCTACTTTCACACTAGCGTTCGTCGGTCCGCTCGTGAGCTCCGTTTGAAGGAGCTCACGAGCGGACCCGAACGCCTCCGTCCAGCCCTGATGCAGTCTGAATGGATGCGGATCCGCTCAGACTGCATCAGTCTGGCGGCGTTCAGCCTCCGCTCCGCTCGCCTCCGCACGGACAGGCGGACAGCTGAACGCTGCTTGCAGCGTTCGGGTGTCCGCCTGGCCGTGCGGAGGCGTGCGGATCCGTTCAGACTTACAATGTAAGTCAATGGGAACGGATCCGCTTGAAGATGTCACCATATGGCTCAATCTTCAAGCGGATCCGTCCCCCATTGACTTTACATTGAAAGTCTGAACGGATCCGCGCAGGCTACTTGCGCACTTGCGAAATTTTTTAAAGTTATTAATGCAGACGGATCCGTACTGAACGGAGCCTCCGTCTGCATTAATATGATCAGATCCGTTCAGAACGGATCCGATCAAGCGCAAGTGTGAAAGTAGCCTAAATGGGAATCTGTGACGTGTTTGGAGCCACCAAACCACCAGCATGCCATTAAGCAGTTGAGTTTTAGGGTCCTAAACCTGCTGTTAGCAGACCTATTCATCTCCACATAGGAAAGTAAATATAATTCAAAGTTACTGGGAGAAGAGTTTAGCAGTCTTTTCTAACGGCATCAGGTGTAGGTGTACTGCACCACTGAAGCTGAGGATAGTAGAGCTTGCTTCATTGGGCACATGCGATGTGAAGTGAGGTGTACCATGCTCACCTCCTTCTGTGCAGTGCGCATCAGTGAGCTGAGAAATGGGCCCGGACTAATTTACTTTCTTTTGTAGGGACTGATGAGTTTGCTATGGGTATGTTTGGGACCCTAAACCCCAGCTGCATAATGGCATGTAATCTATTAATTGCATGGACCTCCACTAAACACTGGAACAAGAGACCTACATAGTAACATAGTTTATAAGGCTGAAAAAAGATATCTATCCATCTAGTTCAACCTGTTATCCTGCAAGTTGATCCAGAGGAAGGCACAAAAAAACCTGTGAGGTAGAAGCCAATTTTTCGTATTTTAGGGGGGGAAATTCCTTCCCGACTCCATTCAGGCAATCAGAATAACTCCCTGGATCAACGATCTCTCTCTAGTAGCTATAGCCTGTAATATTACGCTCCAGAAATACATACAGGCCCCTCTTGAACTCTTTTAGTGAACTCACCATCACCACCTCCTCAGGCAGAGAGTTCCATAGTCTCACTGCTCTTACCGTAAAGAATCCTCTTCTATGTTTGTGTACAAACCTTCTTTCCTCCAGACGCAGAGGATGTCCCCTCGTCACAGTCACAGTCCTGGGGACAAATAGATGACGGGAGAGATCTCTGTACTGACCCCTGATATATTTATACATAGTTATTAGATCTCCCCTTAGTCGTCTTTTTTCTAAATTGAATAACCCTAATTGTGATAATCTTTCTTATAATCTTACTTTAGTTGCCCCCCTCTGAACCCTCTTTAGCTCTGCTATGTCTGCCTTGTTCACAGGAGCCCAGAACCGTACACAGTACTCCATGTGTGATCTGACTAGTGATTTGTAAAGTGGTAGGACTATGTTCTCATCACGAATCTTTAAGGAGATATATGGAACACCAAAAACTTAAGTGATGCTTTAATACATACAAAATATACATCAATGTTAAAGGCCATGCAAACAGTCCCAACGTTTCGTTCGGATAACGACCTTTATCAAGGGGTCTGTGGAAGGAAGAGAAGAACCTCGCTCTGGATGCCTATTTGCCTATGTTCTCATCTATGCCCCTTTTGATGCAATCCATTATCCTTTTGGCTGAATCGCTCAGGGCAAAGGAGATCATTGGGGCATGAACTGCTCCGATACTCAAGTCAGGGGGCTGCCTTGGTAAAATGGGGATATGTCCCGGGTCAGCTCTGAACCCAGACAACACCTTTAAACTTATCAGCCTATAGTTTCCGGGCTCTGTTTTTGGACCCTTATTTAATATAGGCACCACATTTGCTATGCGCCAATCCTGTGGAACACTCCCTGTCAGTATAGAGTCCTTAAATATCAGAAATAAGTGGCTATTACATTACTTAATTCTCTTAGGATACGGGAGTGTATGCCACCTGGTTCCAGGTGATTTGTCTATTGAAATTTTTTTTAAGATGCCACTGTACTTCTTCCTGGGTCAGACAGGGCACTTCTAATGGGGAATTTACTTTTACTAAATTACATATAGGGACCTAAGTTCCCCTATACTGCCTCACTGTACAACCACAGGTAATGGAGCTGCTCTCCCATATTATTCCAATTGTGCCAACTTGTGAGGATAGTGGTTTCCTTTATAATTATAAATTAAGGAACTGCAACTCATTATTGTCATCCTATGTAGATACTCCAGTCTCTGCTGTGGAACTCTGCAGCTCCTCCAGGGTTAGCTTAGGTCTCTGTGCTGCCTCTCTGATTAATGCCCTCCTTGCCCGCTCCGTGAGTTTTGGTCGACGGCCATCTCTTGGCAGGTTTGCTGTAGTGCCATGTTCTTTCCATTTGGTTATGATAGATTTGATGGTGCTCCTGGGGATCATCAAAGATTTGGATATTTTTTTATAACCTAACCCTGACTTGTACTTCTCAACAACATTGTCCCTTACTTGTTTGGAGAGTTCCTTGGTCTTCATTGCAGTGTTTGATTAGTGATGCCTCTTGCTTAGGTGTTGCAGCCTCTGGGGACTTTGAAAACAGGTGTGTGTATATGTAATGACAGATCATGTGACACTTAGATTGCACACAAGTGGACATCATTTCACTATTTATGTGACTTCTGAAGGCAATTGGTTGCACCAGAGCTTTTTATGGGCTTCCTAACAAAGGAGGTAAATACATACTCACATGCTAATTTTCAGTTTTTTTTTTCTAAACAATAGTTTTATTTATATATTTTTCTCATTTCACTTCACCAACTTAGACTATTGTGTTCTGATCCATCACATAAAATTCAGATTAACAAAACATTGAACTTAAAGGGAACCTGTCACCAGTTTTATTGTGTCCTAACTAAGGGCAACATAAATAAGTGACTGATTCTCTTAGCAAAATGCTGGGTCACTTTCTTTAATTGACCCAATCAATCTGCCAAAATCTTGTATTGTATTGAAAAGCTCCAGCTGATAATGATGAGTCATGAATATCTGCTGCTGAATGAAATTTTTTTTCCCCATATGAATCAGCAGCAGGTGGGCAGGGTAGTGGCTATAGCTCTGAATTAAATATATGCTGGACTCAATGACATCACGCTGGACTCAAATCAGCTCATTAGCATGTGGCATGCAGCATCTTTGTGTGTATATTATGAGGTAACCATCTGTCACACCAGTAAGTGAATACATCTAAGGCACTTTTTAGTAGTTAATGATTGTATATAATTAGTTAGATTATAATCAAATATCCACATGACAGGTTCCCTTTAAGACTGTAATGTAACAAAATACGAAAAAAGTCAAGGGGGTGAATACTTTTGCAAGGCACTGTATGTGATGTGCTGGACTTTCTGGCATCATTTTTGCGGCCATGTAAACAAAGACTGACAAGGATATAATGGGCAAGCATGCACATCACTGTGGACGTCACAGTGTCTAAAATGTGCAAAGTGACGTGCAGGTGTATTGCAGCATAGAGGGCAGTGATTGGCTGCAGAAGTACAGTCCTGATCAAAAGTTTAAGACCACTTAAAAAATGGCAAAAAAATCATATTTAGCATGGCTGGATCTTAACAAGGTTCCAAGTAGAGCTTCAACATGCAACAAGAAGAAATGGGAGTGAGACAAAACATTTTTTGATCATTCAATTTAATGAAAACAACGAATAAAACTGAAACAGGCTGTTTTTCAGCTGATCAAAAGTTTAGGACCACACCTCCAAAAAACTCCTACACCCCCCCAAAACAGAAATCCAACTTCCAAACATGAACTCAGTAATGAGTAGCTCCGCCGTTATTGTTTATCACTTCAAAAATTTGTTTCGGCATGCTTGATGCAAGCGTTTCCATGAGGTGAGTGGGAACATTTCTCCAAGTGGTGAAGACGGCAGCACGAAGGCCATCTACTGTCTGGAACTGTTGTCCATTTTTGTAAACTTCCCTTGCCATCCATCCCCAAAGGTTCTCTATTGGATTTAGATCATGGGAACACACAGGATGGGCCAAATAAGTGATGTTATTCTCCTGGAAGAAGTCCCTTGTCCTGCGGGCATTGTGTACTGTAGTGTTGTCCTGTTGAAAAACCCAGTTGTTATCACACAGACGAGGGCCCTCAGTAATAAGGAATGCTCTCTGCAACATCTGGACATAGCCAGCGGCCGTTTGACGCCGCTGCACTTCCTGAAGCTCCATTGTTCCACTGAAGGAAAAAAGCACCCCAGACCATTATGGCGCCCCCTCCACTGTGGCGCGTAGAAAACATCTCAGGTGGGATCTGCTTGTCATGCCAGTAACGTTGGAAACCATCAGGACCATCAAGGTTAAATTTTTTCTCATCAAAGAATAAAACTTTCTTCCACCTTTAAATGTCCCATGTTTGGTGCTCTCTTGTAAAGTCCAAACAAGCAGTTCTGTGGCGTTCAAGGAGACGAGGTCTTTGAAGACCTTTTATGTTTTTGAAGCCCAGTCTCAGATGCCGTCTGATGCTTATGGGGCTGCAGTCAACACCAGTAAGGGCCTTGACAGACAGCCAATTGGATCCTCCGGCTCAGTGCTGATGACATTTTTTTGGGTCTTCCACTTTACTTTTTTCTTCCATAACCCTCAGGATCATTTAAGAAATTCCAAATGACTGTCTTACTGCGTCCCACCTCAACAGCGATGGCGCACTGTGAGAGACCGGAGAGTTTTTGTGCCTTTACCATCACAACGTGTGACGACCTGACAGAAAATTACAATGAATCCACATCTTTGTACAGATTTGGCCTTTTAAAGGCATGTGGTCCTAAAATTTGGATCAGCTGAAAAACAGCCTGTTTCAGTTTAATCATACTTTCAATTAATTGAATGCTCCAATTTTTTTTGGTCTCACTCTCATTTCTTCTTGTTGCATGTTGAAGCTCTACCTCTAACCTTGTTAAGATCCAACAATGTAAAATATGACTTTTTTGCCATTTTTCAAGTGGTCTTAAACTTTTGATCAGGACTGTAATGTGCTATATACTGACACATGCCTGCTGTGATTTTCAAAAAAGTAGTGTCAGGAGGGAATGGATAGGAGCCGCACAGAATGGAGCTGAATACACATTCCTCAAACCCTGGCATTAAGGCTGGGTTCACACCTGAGCGTATCCGATAAGCGCTGTTTACAGGCTTCTTTATCGGGCTTATTTCGTGGCTTTTTTGTATTTGGAAACGCGCATCGTATGCGCGTTCTTGCTATTGACAACAGAGGCGTATGCGCGACAATACGCCCCAAAAGAAGCTCCTGTACTTCTTGGGGCGTAGGGCGTTTTACAGCGCGTTCGTACGCGCTGTAAAACGCTCAGATGAGAACCATGCCCATAGGGAATCATTGGTTTTTGCCTGTTGAGCGTTTTACAGCGCGTAGGAACGCGCTGTAAAACGCTCAGGTGTGAACCCAGCCTAAAGGTTTATTTGGATAGACATTACATGCAGCGCTCCAGTGGCAGGTACCAGGAGAACGGAGAGACTGGCAACTCATGGGTTAAATTGACAAGTTCACTGTGGATCTTATTGTGTCTGTGTTTTGGTGAATGCCACACCCCTTGCTTCAGGTGTTGCTTGTTGGTAAATTACCTTTCCCATAAGTAGCCACTTCTCACTCTTGGAAGTGCAGTTTATAGATTTTCTTCCTGCCTTCTAACTAGCTGGTCGGTTGTACTCTGTGGTGCTTCTGGAGTTGCCAGTTTTCTACTTTCAGATAAGTCTTGTCTTTTCTTATTGTTTTGTGTTTGTTATATTCCCTGTTGTTTGTATCTGGGCCTGAAACAGAGACTTCCATTCGTCCATCTGGGGAGGAATGGGTTGTCTCTGGTCCTAACCTCATTCCAGGGCCTTATAGGGATATAAGGGCCTAGGTATACAGCATATGAATATTCCTACCTTCAAGGTCTATTCACATTGATAGGTAGTTAGGGTCCGGATTAGGGTCGTTTAGGAGGTGACCTGTTTCTTCCCTAGTTTCCAGGCCCAGTTACTGTTCCCTTTCCCTCCTGTGTTTAGTGTGGATTTTTTCCCTCACACAGATCATGACACATATAGGCGGTCATAATCCAGAGGAAGCAGGTGTAATACACCCCGATATATCTGCATCATATCACAAAGATTCAAGTAAAGCTTTTAGGTAATGGTGATCAACACTAACCTATACATTTTGATTTTCTAACGTCCCCTCCACATGTAGCAGTGATGAGTCAGTCATGTGACAGAACTAGAGATCTCTCATTCTGCTATCTGCAGTTTTACGTAGGACTGCAGATACATTTATTGCACTTGAGATTGTAATGCTCATAAGATGCACCCCCAATAACGATAATAAAGTCAGCTCTGCTACATCCATACCATGTACTCGGTTTGATGTAGCATCTGAATGCATCCATAGGAGCAGTAGCTTGCTGCACCAACCCAGGGAGGAAGCCCCACACAGCGTCTTCTAATGATGGTCGGATCGGTGCTGCACTGCTCTGGGAATGACTGACCTAGCATGGGAAGGCAGCAGGCAGGAATGTTAACCACACTTTCATTAGTGGGATTCCTCCTCCTTACAGGGGTTGTCTTACTTCAGCAAATGGCATTTATCATGTAGAGAAAGGTAATACAAGGCACTTACTACTGTATTGCGATTGTCCATATTGCCTCCTTTGCTAGCTTGATGCATTTTTCCATCACATTATACACTGCTCTTATCCAGGGCTTACGGCCCCCCTGCAATCCATGTGTGGTGGTGATCGTCCTTACCATAGGAGTGTGCATAGGCCTATAATGTGAAAGCACGGCCACCGCTGCTGGATTGCAGGGTGGTCGTAACCCCTGGAAACAAGCAAAACTGGTGTAAAGGAAAACTGGCTTAGTTGCCCTTAGCAGCCAATCAGATTCAATCTGTTTTTCCAGAACTCCTTTGGAAAATAAAAGGTAAAATCTTGCTATGGGCAACTAAGCCAGTTTTCCTTTCCACCAGTTTTGATAAATCACCCCCAGTATTTTTTTTCTGTCGAATACTACGGACGGCAGAATAAAAAAAAAAAGTTACATAAAAAAAAAAATCTTAGTGTACATTAATGTTAAGTGTAGAAAAAAAATCTTAGCTTTTTTTATGTAAAAAAGTAAATAAAAAGCTCTATATTATTATGGACCCTTATACACATTGTTACAGTTAATTCTTTACTTTAACAGTTACATATATACACACCTTCAGTAAAGATGGCACACAGAACATACACTGCTGAAGAGGCGTACACAATGATTGCATAAGATTTAGAGACTCTGAGTGAGGAAGGATCAGAAATTGTTCTGCCATCCTCCTCCTTAAGTGATAATGAGGAACCTCCTCATAATTAACAACTATTTTGTGAGTTATCGCTATCTGTCTTAAAGGCTGGTAAATTAAAAATGACAAAATTTCTAATTTTTCCAAATTTTCTGTAAGTTTGTTTTTATAAAGGTAAAACATATGAATCTCAGAATCTCAGAAAAACCAAAAGTTATTACCACATAAAGTCAGATTTGCTAAATTAAGCTTGGTCCCGAAGGTGAAAATTGGCTTAGTCCTTAAGGTGTTAATATCAAGTGTATGTTTGAAATGGATTTATCAACTTATAGACATAAAGAAATAATTGATCCTTTTCCATAAAAAAAGTTCTAAGAAACATGTCCGCAACCAATCATGTTGCAGCTTTTTCACAGAAGGTTTGAAAAAGAAATGAGAATTGATCTGATGGTTTCAAACACCTCGTATATCAGTATATTATTATAATCTTGATATTTACATGTAGGGCTCTACATCTCCACTACTGAATTCTGTTCCTCTGCTCGTTCCAGGAAATTACACCAAAAGCTCCCAGCAGACCCCATTGACTAT
The DNA here is from genome assembly GCF_014858855.1 of Bufo gargarizans. Classification (NCBI taxonomy): domain Eukaryota; kingdom Metazoa; phylum Chordata; class Amphibia; order Anura; family Bufonidae; genus Bufo; species Bufo gargarizans. The sequence continues at coordinate 284,297,349 of NC_058082.1, forward strand.
AAGGGGTCAGTCGAGTTTCCATCATGGTGTGCTTTTTTTAAAATAAATAAAATCGGAGTCAGAGGAACCTGAACCTCCAACACAGACGTGAAAAAAATGGCATCAAACCAGAACAAATAGAATTCTACCCTATAAATATAAATGAATACATAATAATATATAAACAATAAGTATACATTTTGTGTGTGTGGCCTTCTCCATATTTACGTACACTGACAGTCCACTGATGTTACATTCGGCATGTGTATATCATTTCTATTTATATTGTAGCACTTGTATACAATACTATTTGTTGTGGGCACTTGGAGAATAGGGTTGGTTGTTTGGTACATATCATGACACTACACCTGGTTTCACAATATTCACTTTTTATGCATTTAAAGTGTTTTATAATGTACTGTGAATGCTGCTGATAAAATATTGGAGCTTTTATCCTAATCATTTGTTGCCCTTTATACGCAGTTTTTCTTGATTGTCTTATCTTGCATTTGGGTCTGGGGTGTTTTCTTTTTAATGTATCTTATGGTGCCAGCCAATATTTTTTTTTTGTTTGTAAAGTCTTATCTTTCTTTATTTCCTTTCCAGGCCGATACAGGGAATTCACTGGTGTGCATGAACACAAATGGCACAGCCTACCTTCAAGGCATTCAAGTGCCCCCTTCATACAGCAGTCTCTTAACCAGCTCCTGTCTCCACTTCACTAGTATTGGACAAACAATAAGCTGGGTCAACTTTTACATACTAACCTGAAATGCCCAATATTCACACAAACATAATTCTTCAGTAGCATTATTGTTATATTCTGTAAAGAGCTTTTGTCGATGGACTGCTGATTTCTTAGTTTCACACTAGCGTTCATAGGTCCGTTCGTGAGCTCCGTTTGAAGGAGCTCACGAGCGGACCCGAACGCCTCCGTCCAGCCCTGATGCAGTCTGAATGGAGCGGATCCGCTCAGACTGCATCAGTCTGGCGGCGTTCAGCCTCCGCTCCGCTCGCCTCCGCACGGCCAGGCGGACAGCTGAACGCTGCTTGCAGCGTTCAGCTGTCCGCCTGGCCGTGCGGAGGCGAGCGGATCCATTCAGACTTACAATGTAAGTCAATGGGAACGGATCCGCTTGAAGAGGTCACCATATGGCTCAATCTTCAAGCGGATCCGTCCCCCATTGACTTTACATTGAAAGTCTGAACGGATCCGCTCAGGCATCTTGCGCACTTAGAAAATTTTCTAAGTTATTAATGCAGACGGATCCGTACTGAACGGAGCCTCCGTCTGCATTAATATGATCGGATCCGTTCAGAACGGATCCGATCAAGCGCTAGTGTGAAAGTAGCCTAAGGGATTCTGTCACCATAAAATTCACAAGCCGAATGTAATGATACCTTTTACTTAGAGATCCATTGCTTCGTTCTGGAGAAAAAAGTACTTTTAATCCATATGCAATTAACAGTTAAAGGGACTCTGTCACCAGTTTCTAATCCCCATTTTTAAAACTATTGTTCTGTCCATGGAGCCCTTGTGATTACTAAGGTGCTGTTAAAAGCTAAATCTGCTGGCTCGTTTTGTTAAAAAAAACCTTTTATCTGACCTGTCAGTCATGTAGATAAGGTGCCCAGGGCGTTTCTCATGGTCCGAAGATGCCGCCGCCGTTGGTGCCCAGCTCCTCCTCCGCTCTGATCAGCGCCGCCTGTATGTGAAGAAATACGCCTCCTCTCCCTCAGTCCCCCCTCCTTATTTTCTACGATCCCGCGCATGCGCACAGGCCTGTGCCTGATGCGCCCGTGCAGGCTTTTCGATTCAGCCTCATTGAGCGAAGTGCGCATGCTGGGCACCAACGGCGGCGGCATCTTCAGACCATGAGCAACGCCCTGGGCACCTTATCTACATGACTGACAGGTCAGATAAAAGTTTTTTTTAATCAAAACGAGCCAGCAGATTTAGCTTTTAACAACATCTTAGTAATCACAAGGGCTCCATGGACAAAACAATAGTTTTAAAAATGGGGGTTAGAAACTGGTGACAGAGTCCCTTTAAGTGCACCGAGGGCGTGTCCAAGAAACTCTGAGCAGTATTGATCCTCCTGCTTCCTCTGCTAGCCCCCCTTTCAGTCTTGGTTGACAGGGCCCAAAGAGATGTGTATGCAGGAGCCTGGCTTTGCCAAGAAAGGAGAGACAGGACCTGGAAGAGGAAGCAGGAGCAAGGGTGCACAGAGCCTGCCCATGGTAAACGGCTATGGATACCTTCGTGGGCAATTTTTTTTAAATTGCATTTTACTTAGGGCTCGTGCACATGGCCGTTACCTGGCCATTCTGTGCATTGAGGACTGCAATTTGAGGTCCCAAATGCACGGGTAACATCATTGTGTGGATTCCTCAGATGTATCCTGATCCCATTGAACTGGAATGGCTCCATGATCCGTCCACACCGCAAAAAAATAGTGTTCTATTTTTTTGAGGTACGGAGAGAAACCCCATGGACGCACTCTGTAATCCTTTCATGGGGTTTCATGCCTCCATTTGTGGGCCACAAAACGGGCACAGCGGGGCAACGGCCATGTGAGTGAGCCCTTTTTTTGGGTTAAAAATCGTTCTTTTAACTGGTCTCTATTAAACATTTTCAGCCACTTTACCAGTATACTGTTGGCACTCATATTCATCAGCAATATACAGTGGATAATATTTGGCATATATAAACTATTTATTGAAGATAAATATTTTCATATAAGCAACAAATAAATCTATAAAATAAGTCATAATGCGCATTTCATCTATATTATTAATTCACGGGGCCCTCGCGGTTATTGTTGTATGTCAATTTATCCAATGAAGTAGCTATAGTATGCTATATATCAAGTATTATATTTTTACATATTATTATTATTTTTTTTATAATTGTCCAATCCTTAGTTGTAGTATGCTTCTTACTAATTTACATATTTGATACAGTTGAAAAATACATAAGTCCTTTAAGACTTATGAATTTAGAAGCATAGCACCATTTGTAAGAGTTCAATGTTCAATATTCAGTCTGTCCCTTGTTAGGGCATAGATGGTAAATATTGTAGACATATATTTGTGTCCTTATATAATAAATCGAATATAAAGTGCGCTGTGCGTCATACAGCTTCCCCCGATGTGTAGGACTTCATGGTTCTTGGGGTGTCCATAATCGTTACAGTGTGCACACTGCTGCCAGGTACATGTGGATCTACAGAGGAGATCGGTAGCACGACGCCAGCCATAGCGTACCTTCCCTCTGGTTTACACTGCCAGGCACATGTTTCTCTGTAGAGGAAGTAAGCAGCAAGGCGCCGGCCCAACAGTTTTCCATTGAAACGTAGCAGCTATATCCTCCTGCCGCAACAGCCACAAAGGGGTTCCGTCCTACTGTAGGCGGTATGAACAATGTCATTTTGCAATAGCACTGCTTTAATGTAAATTGACAGATGTGTTTGGAAATTTGAAAAACTCCTTCCTTAGTGGATTCTCCCAGTATAACTGTAATCTGTGTATTTGCAGAGCAGCAGGTTCTGTGTTTACAGTGAATCCAGTCATCTGACAACTCATGCGAGTCCCTTATCTGTGATCTCCTTAAAGGGCTTCTGTCACCCCACTAAACTTTTTTTTTTTTTTTGCTTGAGGATTGAGGATGGAGCGGCCGCCTCTCAGTGCGCCTGCGCCGATTGAAGACAGGTACTGCCACGGCGCAGGCGCCAGATTTTGAATGCAAACAGGCAGGGCCAGCAGAGAACGATTCCGCTCCCTGGCCCTGTCAATCACAATGCGGAGGGGGCGTCTTTAGGATCGGAGGATGCGGCTGCTACCAGCAAGTAGCCGCCCTACTTGCTGGTAGCAAGGTAATTTGCATATTTTAAAAGCATGTTTTAAACAAAATCTACTGGACCAAAATGATTAATTAGATTATGTAGGCATAAATCACAGTGTAGGGATTATAAGTAAGCAAAAAAAAAAAAAAGGTTTAGTGGGGTGACAGAAGCCCTTTAAGCTCATAAACAGGACTGGAGGGAGATATAAACTCACATGCTGCAGCTACACTCTCAATGAACCCCTAGAGTACAAAAACTGCTGAAAATTTTTAACAAAGACAAACTGAAAAAAATGATTTTTAGCCCAAAATGAGTAGAAAGCAATAATAAAAAAAAAAAACGTGCTGATTTGCATATGAATTAAAAGTACATTTTCTCCAGATTGAAGCAACGGATGGCTAAGTGAAAGAGATCATCACATGCAGCTGAGCCAGCCCTACAAGGCATTGTGCCTGATTTAACTGTGAACATCCTGATGACATTCCTTCAAAGTTATTTTATTTACATTATTAGAGAAAATTGTGATTGTTCTGAATTTCAAAAAAGCTCCAAATAAATATTCTTTAGGTGTTTTTCTCCTCTCCATTCCTTTTTGGTTCTATTCACATCATGTTTATGGGCTACATCATTTGCAAATCAAAATTATGTTATTCAAATTTATTCGTAGGTTTCTATGGGTCAAATGTACACTCGCTGACAAAAAATAACACACCCAGATGTCAGATTGTTGCAAAACTGGGCATGCAGTTATGTCTCAGGCAGATATGTTAATGATTGTAAGCGTGGTCCGATTCCCTCACTGCCCTATAAAAAGGCTCTCATAGGCTACTTTTGAGTAGTGTACCTTATGGTGAGAGATCGTTGAATGCTAGACATGCCACTATGATGCACTCAAAGACATTGCCTGGTTTACAGACTTTGAGAGGGGGCACATCATTTGGTGATGGATCGTGTGATGGACCATGTGATGAGCGCAGTGATGTCACCACAGGTCCTTTTCTTCCTGGGCATCAAAGAAGAAGACAGAAGAGAAGTTGGGCTGTGCAAACAAGTGAATAAGGAGAGTTTCATTTTTATTTTTGTAACCCCTCCATCCCTATTTTACTAAGCATTCTGTATTAAGAATGCAATTATTTTCCCTTATAACCATGTTATAAGGGAAAATAATAAAATCTACACAACACCTAACCCAAACCCGAACTTCTGTGAAGAAGTCCGAGTTCGGGTTTGGGTACCAAACATGCCGATTTTTCTCACGCATGTGCAAAACGCATTAAAAACGCTTTGCACTCGTGCGGAAAAATCAGGCATTTTCCCGCGATGCACCCGCTTCCTATCAGGCCCTCACATGCGACACCCGTGTGAAAGAGACCAAAGTGTTTCCCAGAAATGTCTCTGCCAGATTGCAACACTTCCTTGGCTCACTTGATCATCAGATTTATCACCAACTGAACATTTATGGTATCAGCTAAGATGGAAGCTTCCTTATCACCTGTGGGTAAATGTGCCGCAGGATACCATACGGAACCTGTATGCCTCCGTGCCCCTCTGTATCTCATCTTGTATCCACACTAGAGGTGACCTAACAGAGTATTAGAGCCTCCTTTCTATTGTACAGTTTTTCCCAATAAAGTTATCCGTTCACTCAAATATTGTAATCATCATCATTATATATACACAGGTGAAACTCTAAAAATTTGAATATCGTGCAAAGTTCATTTATTTCAGTAATGCAACTTAAAGGGGTTGTCCGGGTTCAGAGCTGAACCCGGACATACCCTTATTTTCACCCCGGCAGCCCTCCTGAGCCTGGCATCGGAGCATCTCATGCTCCGATGCGCTCCCGTGCCCTGCGCTAGATCGCGCAGGGCACGGGCTCTTGTGTTTTCAATAACACACTGCCGGGCGGTAACTTCCGCCCAGCAGTGTGTTCGGTGACGTCACCGGCTCTGAGGGGCGGGCTTTAGCTCTGCCCTAGCCGTTTTACTGGCTAGGGCAGAGCCAAATCCCGCCCATCAGTGCCGGTGACGTCACCGGGCTGCCTGTCAGCCCCATAGAGAGCCCGGTATGTCACCGGAACTCAGAAAAATGCCTTTGCCCTGCGCGATTTAGCGCAGGGCAAAGGAGAGCATCGGAGCATGAACTGCTCCGATGCTCATGTCAGGGGGGCTGCCGGGGTGAAAATGGAGGGATGTCCAGGTTCAGCTCTGAACCTGGACAACCCCTTTAAAAGGTGAAACTAATATAGGAGATAGACTTATTACATGCAAAGCGAGATATTTCAAGCCTTTATTTGTTATAATTTGGATGATTATGGCTTACAGCTTATGAAACCCCAATGTCTCAATTTTGAGGTACCCTTTGCTCAGGGGTTATGGATTAATTAGATGACTAGAGTGTGACACTTTGAGCCTAGAAAACTCAAATTTTAAGCTGCATTAATGCAATTCCTTTTAATTTGGACTTTTGCACGATATTCTAATTTTTCGACTTTCACCTGTATAATATATATATATATATATATACACAGTACAGACCAAAAGTTTGGACACCCCTTCTCATTCAAAGAGTTTTCTTTATTTTCATGACTATGAAAATAGAAGATTCACACTGAAAGGCATCAAAACTATGAATTAACACATGTGGAATTATATACATAACAAAAAAGTGTGAAACAACTGAAAATATGTCATATTCTAGGTTCTTCAAAGTAGCCACCTTTTGCTTTGATTACTGCTTTGCACACTCTTGGCATTCTTTTGATGAGCTTCAAGAGGTAGTCACCTGAAATGGTTTTCACTTCACAGGTGTGCCCTGTCAGGTTAAATAAGTGGGATTTCTTGCCTTATAAATGGGGTTGGGACCATCAGTTGTGTTGTGGAGAAGTGAGGTGGATACACAGCTGATAGTCCTACTGAATAGACTGTTAGAATTTGTATTATGGCAAGAAAAAAGCAGCTAAGTAAAGAAAAACAAGTGGCCATCATTACTTTAAGAAATGAAGGTCAGTCAGTCCAACAACGCTCCAGCGCTACAAAAATACTGGCTCACATGCGGACCGCCCCAGGAAAGGAAGACCAAGAGTCACCTCTGCTGCGGAGAATAAGTTCATCCGAGTCACCAGCCTCACAAATCGCAGGTTAACAGCAGCTCAGATTAGAGACCAGGTCAATGCCACACAGAGTTCTAGCAGCAGACACATCTCTAGAACAACTGTTAAGAGGAGACTGTGTGAATCAGGCCTTCATGGTAGAATATCTGCTAGGAAACCACTGCTAAGGACAGGCAACAAGCAGAAGAGACTTGTTTGGGCTAACGAACACAAGGAATGGACATTAGACCAGTGGAAATCTGTGCTTTGGTCTGATGAGTCCAAATTTGAGATCTTTGATTCTAACCACCGTGTCTTTGTGCGATGCAGAAAAGGTGAACGGATGGACTCTACATGCCTGGTTCCCACCGTTAGGTATGGAGGAGGAGGTGTGATGGTGTGGGGGTGCTTTGCTGGTGACACTGTTGGGGATTTATTCAAAATTGAAGGCATACTGAACCAGCATGGCTACCACAGCATCTTGCAGCGGCATGCTATTCCATCCGGTTTGCGTTTAGTTGGACCATCATTTATTTTTCAACAGGACAATGACCCCAAACACACCTCCAGGCTGTATAAGGGCTATTTGACCATGAAGGAGAGTGATGGGGTGCTGCACCAGATGACCTGGCCTCCACAGTCACTGGACCTGAACCCAATCGAGATGGTTTGGGGTGAGCTGGACCGCAGAGTGAAGGCAAAAAGGCCCACAAGTGCTAAGCCTCTCTGGGAACTCCTTCAAGACTGTTGGAAGACCATTTCAGGTGACTACCTCTTGAATCTCATCAAGAGAATGTCAAGAGTGTGCAAAGCAGTAATCAAAGCAAAAGGTGGCTACTTTGAAGAACCTAGAATATGACATATTTTCAGTTATTTCACACTTTTTTGTTATGTATATAATTCCACATGTGTTAATTCATAGTTTTGATGCCTTCAGTGTGAATCTACAATTTTCATAGTCATGAAAATAAAGAAAACTCTTTGAATGAGAAGGTGTGTCCAAACTTTTGGTCTGTACTGTATATATATATATAAAATATACAGTTGTGTTCAAAATAATAGCAGTAAGACATCGCAAACCTGATCAATCACAGTTTTTGGTAGAAATGATATTTCTACATGGCAAATAATTTACTAGCAGATGCAGTAGAGTAATAGAAATCCAACAGACCCAACAGTCATGACATGCATTCTGTGTAATTGAATCACTAATTGAAAGGGGCATGTTCAAAATAATAGCAGTGTGGAGTTCAATTAGTGAGATCATTCATTCTTTGATAAACAGGTGGAAATTATTGCCCTTATTTAAGGAAGGAAGGCAGCAAATGTTGTACATGCTGGTTACAGTGCATTTCTCTCTGAAATTCTGAGGAAAATGTGTTATTCCAGACATTGTTCAGAAGAACAGCGTACCTTGATTAAAAAGTTGATTGGAGAGAGGAAATTATATAAAGAAGTGCAGAAAATGATAGGCTGCTCAGCTAAAATGATTGCAAATGCTTTAAAATGGCAACCAAAACGTGAAAGACATGGAAGAAAGTGAAAAACTACCATTCAAATGGATAGAAGAATAGTCAAAATGGCAAGAACTCAGCCAAAAATCATCTCCAGGAAGATCAACGAAGGTCTAATGTTACCTCTGAGCACTGTTACAATTTGAAGACGCCTATGTGAAGCCAAGCTATCTGCAAGAAGCTCCCGCAAAGTCCCACTGTTGAAAAAAAAAAAGATGTGCTGAAGAGGTTACAATTTGCCAAAGAGCACATTGACTGGCCTAAAGAGAAATGGCGTAACATTTTGTGGACTGATGAAAGTAAGATTGTTCTTTTTGGGTCTAGTGGCCAGAGACAGTTTGTCAGACGACCCCCAAACAATGAATTCAAGCCACAGTGGACTGTGAAGACAGTGAAACATGGTGGAGCAAGCATCATGATATGGGGATGTTTCTCAAACTAGGGTGTTGGGCCTATTTATTGCATACCAGGGATCATGGATCAGTTTAAATACATCAGAATACTTAAAGAGGTCACACTGCCCTATGGTGAAGAGGAAACGCCCTTGAAATGGGTGTTCCAACAAGACAACGAACCCAACCACACCAGTAAACGTGCAACATCTTAGTTCCAGACCAACAAGATTGACGTTATAGAGTGGTCAGCCCAATCCCCAGATCTTAATCCAATAGAAAACTTGTAGGGTGACATAAAAAATGCGGTTTCTGAGGTAAAACCAAGAAATAAAGAACTGTGGAATGTAGTCCAATCATCCTGGGCTGGATATTCACTTTTCTTCAATTTTTTTTAGAGGGACAACACAAATTTGATATGTTTCTTCATGTTTTGATTTGGAATAGAATGTGTAGTGTTCCCAATGCATTTGTGTGTATGGAAATAAAAGCGATTAGAAGGATTTTGAGCTTTATTCACTTTTTTTAAACATAGTGCTATTATTTTAAACACAACTATATATACAGTACAGACCAAAAGTTTGGACACACCTTCTCATTCAAAGAGTTTTCTTTATTTTCATGACTATAAAAATTGTAGATTCACACTGAGGGCATCAAAATTATGAATTAACACATGTGGAATTATATACATAACAAAAAAGCGTGAAACAACTGAAAATATGTCATTCTAGGTTCTTCAAAGTAGCCACCTTTTGCTTTGATTACGGCTTTGCACACTCTTGGCATTCTCTTGATGAGCTTCAAGAGGTAGTCACCTGAAATGGTCTTCCAACAGTCTTAAAGGAGTTCCCAGAGATGCGTAGCACTTGTTGGCCCTTTTGCCTTCACTCTGCGGTCCAGCTCACCCCAAACCATCTCGATTGGGTTCAGGTCTGGTGACTGTGGAGGCCAGGTCATCTGGCGCAGCACCCCATCACTCTTTTTCATGGTCAAATAGCCCTTACACAGCCATGGAGGTGTGTTTGGGGTCATTGTCCTGTTGAAAAATAAATGATGGTCCAACTAAATGCAAACCAGATGTAATAGCATGTCGCTGCAAGATACTGTGGTAGCCATGCTGGTTCAGTATGCCTTCAATTTTGAATAAATCCCCAACAGTGTCACCAGCAAAGCACCCCACACCTCCTCCTCCATGCTTCACGGTGGGAACCAGGCATGTAGAGTCCATCCGTTCACCTTTTGTGTGTCGCACAAAGACACGGTGGTTGGAACCAAAGATCTCAAATTTGGACTCATCAGACCAAAGCACAGATTTCCACTGGTCTAATGTCCATTCCTTGTGTTCTTTAGCCCAAACAAGTCTCTTCTGCTTGTTGCCTGTCCTTAGCAGTGGTTTCCTAGCAGATATTCTACCATGAAGGCCTGATTTACACAGTCTCCTCTTAACAGTTGTTCTAGAGATGTGTCTGCTGCTAGAACTCTGTGTGGCATTGACCTGGTCTCTAATCTAAGCTGCTGTTAACCTGCGATTTCTGAGGCTGGTGACTCGGATGAACTTATCCTCCGCAGCAGAGGTGACTCTTGGTCTTCCTTTGCTGGGGCGGTCCACATGTGAGCCAGTTTCTTTGTAGCGCTTGATGGTTTTTGTGACTGCACTTGGGGACACTTTCAAAGTTTTCCCAATTTTTCGGACTGACTGACCTTCATTTCTTAAAGTAATGATGGCCACTCGTTTTTCTTTACTTAGCTGCTTTTTTTCTTGCCATAATATAAATTCTAACAGTCTATTGAGTAGGACTATCAGCTGTGTATCCACCTGACTTCTCCACAACGCAACTGATGGTCCCAACCCCATTTATAAGGCAAGAAATCCCACTTATTAAGGGCTGTTTCACACGAGTGGATGCCGTGCGTGGCATCCGCTCCGTGAAAGAGTGCCAAGACCCGATGCAGACTGCAGAGGCACAGAGCATTAACATGACTGATAATGCTCCGTGCCTCTCTGTAAAACTCTTTACTACGAAATCACAGTTGTCACTGTGATTTCGTAGTAAAGAGATCACAGAGAGGCACGGAGCATTATCAGTCATGTTAATGCTCCGTGCCTTTTCAGTCTGCATCGGGTCTTGGCACTCTTTCACGGAGCAGATGCGACGCACGGCATCCGCTTGTGTGAAACAGCCCTAAACCTGAAAGGGCACACCTGTGAAGTGAAAACCAATTCAGGTGACTACCTCTTGAAGCTCATCAAGAGAATGCCAAGAGTGTGCAAAGCAGTAATCAAAGCAAAAGGTGGATACTTTGAAGAACCTAGAATATGACATATTTTCAGTTGTTTCACACTTTTTTGTTATGTATATAATTCCACATGTGTTAATTCATAGTTTTGATGCCTTCAGTGTGAATCTACAATTTTCATAGTCATGGAAATAAAGAAAAACTCTTTGAATGAGAAGGGGTGTTCAAACTTTTGGTCTGTACTGTATATAATTTATTTTTGTCAATGAGAGTATTTGATGGCAAGCCAAAATATTTTTTAAAAATGGTATGCTCCTTTAAATATCAAGCAATTTCTTGATAGTCTAATTCTAATGAATCAGTCTAAAAATTCCCTTTGTGTAAATAAATTTGACCGACATCGAAGCTGCTCCAATTGGCCTGTTTATTGACAAATGACACTGTGGTCTCATTGCACAAATATTTTTCTCAGTTGTTTTTTTTTAAAGACTTTTCTGTTTCTCCCCCTCCCCCCTTCAAGCTCTTTAAGACAGCAATAGTAAATATTATCACAGTGAAACGGACACATAGCTATGATGAAAAAAAACTAGGTTGAAAGTGTTAATAAACAGCCTGTCGTTGTTTATACACACATGGTAGTACCAAAAGAAGCAATGTCTTACATACACAGTAGTGTCCGAAGAAGCAATGGCTTCTTCTGAACATGCATCCAACTTCTATTTGGGAGCAGCAGCAGTACAGTATGGAACCTGACAGACAGATGTGTGGATGAAAAAGGGGTAGCAGCAGTGGCACAGAATGGATGCAGACAGACAAGGCAGGGGATGTGCAGCTGTGTAGGGGTAGTAAAAACAGAGGGAGTAGCAGCTGTGGCAGCAGCAATACAGAATCAAACATGATAGATGGGCAGACAGTGGCAGTAGCATTATGGACCCAGCAATAAATAGGCACTGTCAGCAATAGCAAATCTATTCATTGGCATGAGCTGCAGCTGTGTGAAAATACTCAGTGATCTATGCCTCATTCCTTTTTACAAAGCTAAGTTTTACCATATCATACCAATTTTCTCATTTCACTTTGATTGCGAGAGTCTAAGCATGACTATCCAGTTGCTCGATTCTAATGATATCCTTGTCAACACGTAAGCAACCAAGCATATAGTTTGCCATGCTTGCCAGCGTGCCCAAGGACCTATTTCTTTCAGGTTCGTCCCACAATGTAATAGTTGGTCATGGCTAGTGTCATTGTACTCAGCCTCGCCTAGCTGTGCCTGGAAAAACTCCATGTCACCTTGTTATTACGAATTGCTCCTCCAGTGGTAGCTCCTCATCCACTTCCTCCACCATGTGACTTTGTTCTTTTTCCACCAAGTCTTGCTGAATCAGCATGAGTATTTGATCTATTATACATATGTGAGAGCACATGAAAAGGGGAGCATTTAAGGCTACTTTCACACTTGCGTTCGGGGCTCCGCTTGTGAGTTCCGTTCAAAGGCTCTCACAAGCGGCCCCGAACGGATCCGTACTGCCCCAATGCATTCTGAATGGATAAGGATCCGCTCAGAATGCATCAGTCTGGCAGCGTTTGGCCTCCGTTCCACTCAGCAGGCAGACACCCGAATGCAGCTTGCAGCGTTTTGGTGTCCGCCTGGCCGTGCGGAGGCGTGCGGATCCGTTCATAGTTACAATGGAAGTCAATGGGGACGGATCCGTCTGTCCTGGCTCCGCTTTGACACGGATCTGTTCGAAAACGTTCATGTTTCTGCGCATGCCCAGTAACTTCCTGTCCCTCCCCCTCATCGTCGGCCATTTTGGATCATCGACTTGGTGAGACTGGTAAGTGTATGAAGTTTTGTCTGTTTGTCTAGCTTTCTTTTTTACTATCTATCTATCTATCTATCTATCTATCTATCTCTCTCTCTATTTCTAGGGTGGGGGGGGCTGCTGGCACTTGGGAAGGGGTGTGTGTGTCTGGAACAGTGGGAGCCGCTGGCACTGGTGGTGTGGGCTGCCTTTATGGGGGGCTTCTGGCACGGGGGGGGGGGGGCCTGTGTGGCTGGAACTGTGGTTGCTGCTGGCACTGCGGGGGTGTTTGTGGCTAGAACTGTGCGGTTTGCTGGCATTGCAGGGGTGTTTGTGGCTGGAACTGTGGTTGCTGCTGGCACTGCGGGGGTGTTTGTGGCTGGAACTGTGCGGTTTGCTGGCATTGCAGGGGTGTTTGTGGCTGGAACTGTGGTTGCTGCTGGCACTGCGGGGGTGTTTGTGGCTGGAACTGTGCGGTTTACTGGCATTGCAGGGGTGTTTGTGGCTGGAACTGTGGTTGCTGCTGGCACTGCGAGGGTGTTTGTGGCTGGAACTGTGCGGTTTGCTGGCACTGCAGGAGTGTTTGTGGCTGGAACTGTGCGGTGCTTCTGGCACTGCAGGGGTGTTTGTGGCTGGAACTGTGCGGTGCTTCTGGCACTGCGGGGGTGTTTGTGGCTAGAACTTTGTTTGCTGCTGGCACTGCGGGGGTGTTTGTGGCTGGAACTGTGCGGTGCTTCTGGCACTGCGGGGGTGTTTGTGGCTGGAACTGTGCGGTGCTTCTGGAACTGCAGGGATTAATTTTTTTAATCATTTTATTATTAGGGTCGTTCCAAAAAAAATAAAAAATAGAAAGAGACATCTGCAGTGGGGAAGCCCATATCTATATTTTAAGTAAGTATTTAAAAAAAATAAAAAAATAATAAAAATGTTGATATATGAGGAAATAGTGCTCTACAAGTTCCTTTAACGTTATCTGCATTTTGTCTGGTATTCTGTTGCGTACAGATGTCATCAAAGAAGACATCCGCCATAGACTGGAGTAACCCACCCAGAAGGCGCGCCGTATTCAGTGGCCGGTACGTATAAAATCAACACTTGGAGTTTTTACTGTTTGATTCGTTGCATTAATCAGTATGTGCTCTTATTATAGATTTCTTCATCATCATCAGCGGAGGGCTCTCCCGAAGTGGGCGGCACTGCCGGGGCCAGTTCACCAGCATCCAGGGGAGGTGGACCAAGCCCGGACCGGGGCTGTCAAGAAGTAAGTATATATATATATATATATATATATATATATATCGTAAAAAAATGTTTATTAAGTACAGTCTTCTAAAAATTTTTATTTGTATTAGCAATCTGCACCTAGAGCCGCCAGCGAGGATCCCCCAGTCGCCTCCAGAGTCCGCGGGAATGAGCGTGGCGGTCATAGACGTGTAAGTATTGAATTTAGTAGTTTTAATTAGCATTTTGTATTAGGATTTACATTAAATTTTGTATTTCCTTTTTTTCAGGGTTCCCTAGGCTCCAGCAGGGAAGATGAGGAGTTCGGGGTTCCGAGCATAGATAACCTGCTCCTCATCCAACTGGTGGAGGCGCGTCCAGCATTATGGGACCACTCCGACCGCCACAATGCCGATCATCGACGTACCCAGCGGCTCTGGAGGGACATCTCTGCTGAAGTTTTTGAGACCTGGAGGGATCTAGATGCGGCGGCTCAGGAGAAATATGGTAAGTAAAACAATATGTATTTTAATACATTAAAATATTGTTGTTTTCCTTTCATCATGCTGATTTTAGTTTTTATTGTTTTTTTCGATAGTCAAACTGGTTATAACGCGTTGGCGATCTATCCGGGACCGCTTCAGGAGGGATTACAACAAGGAGGTTCAGGCCCCGAGTGGCTCCGGAGGATACGGCGGCCCTGGGGTTCCTACGAAAGGCAATGGCACCAAAAAGGTAAATATTTATAACAACTGTTTAAAAAATAAATTGTAAAGGGGCTGTCTGAGACAGTGGAGCGTTTGGCTCCCCTGTTTTGGCCAGCCCCCCACAGTCAGATTGAAAACTGTTCTCTCCGTCTGAGTGTAAGGGGCTGTCTGAGACAGTGGAGCGTTTGGCTCCCCTGTTTTGGCCAGCCCCCCACAGTCAGATGGACAACTGTTCTCTCCGTCTGAGTGTAAGGGGCTGTCTGAGACAGTGGAGCGTTTGGCTCCCCTGTTTTGGCCAGCCCCCCACAGTCAGATGGACAACTGTTCTCTCCGTCTGAGTGTAAGGGGCTGTCTGAGACAGCGGAGCGTTTGGCTCCCCTGTTTTGGCCAGCCCCCTATGGTATACGGTAGACATAGCATAGAACATGGATGTTTTATTTAAAGAACAATTCCTAACTTTCCTTTTTTTTTCTACAGAAGTGCCAGCAGCACTCGGGAGCCTGACGAACCTCCTGAGGCGGAACCGGAACAGATCGCCAGCGCCAGCCCTCCTGTCCCTCATGCATCGGCTCAGGATAATCTGGGTCCCCTACCGGGTCTCTCCGCTCAACAGAGGCTCTTAGGTTTCCGTCAAAATTTGAGAGCCCTGGTGAGCGGGCAGAGATCCGGTAGGCCAAGTCAAGCCGATTATGCGAACCTTGTAGAGGTCGTTTCCGACGCTCTAGAAGGTTTTGCCCAACATCAGATGGAGTTTGGTGCTGACTTGATTCGCCGCTGGGAGGGGGCGGAGTCGGCGTATCAACGCAGCCCAAACTACCATTATGGACTCAATGACGCCCGAACAGTTGCAGGAGTTTAAGATCATGGTAGAGAACGGGTCATGGGAAAACAAGACAGGGGGGCTACCATTGCCAACCCCAGCGCATCGAGTCCACGACAGTCCACCTCCCCTACCAGTTATGAAAATTTATAAAAAAAAAGTTTATATTTATTTTATTTATTTACAGTAAAAAAATAAAAATATACTTTACTGCACTGTGTCTGTGTTTTTATTGTCCTGTACAGGGAACCTTGGCACTATAGCTGTGTTGAAATAAAAACTATCCTAGTCTCACTACTGTGCGTTTATTACAACACCCGTGGTAGTTTTTATATCAAAACAGCATTAGTGCCAATGTCGTAAGATCCATTAAAACCTGACCATCAATAATGAGCTAAATTTTGGCTCTTTATTGATCGTAGACCCTATGATTGGCACATGAACAAGCAAATGCTTGTTCGTTGTTCAATCTTGTGCCCTTTCATATGAGCCCTTGTGGGAGTCACGGTCCATCAGCATCATCAGGAATTCATTAATAAATTGTGATTTTAACGTTTAATGATTTCCCGATGACGCTAATATAACTAGTGTGATTACCACAAGGGACACGCAAGGGACATACAGTTTTTAAAGGGGTATTCACATAGACAATGGGGGGATTTCACTTGAATATGCCCCCATTGTCTGATAGGTGTGGGTAACATTGGTAGGACCCGCACCTATATTGAGAACGGAGCGGGGAGCACTGTTGCTGTAGGACACATTTCCCATGGTATGTCCACCGCCAAGCGCTAATCCCCGCCTCAACCATAGAAATGAATGGAGGGCGGCAGCGCAGTGCGACCTCATCTACTTTCTTGGCTTCATTCTCAATATATGTGAGGGTACCAGCCGTGGGACCCGCGCCTATAAGACAATGTAGGTATATCTTAAAGTGGTATGCCCCCATTGTATGAGATGAGAAAACCCCTTTAAGGCCTCTTGCACACGACTGTATGCCACAAGAGACATACGGTCCGTGAGCGGGCCATATGTCCCGTAGTGGCATTGATCGTGCACACGAGAGTACACAGCATCATAGTGTACAATCATCCTGTGCAAGTTGAGCTGCCCGCGGGGATATAGTCTTGCACTAATAGATCATATGAGTGCAGGACAATAGCCCAGTTTGCGGCACAACATGGTCAGCATCATGATGCTCTGTACTCCTGTACGTACTATCAATGACGATCAGGGACATATGGCCCGCTAACGAACACTATACATCTTTAAGTGCATGTAGTCGTGTACAAGAGTCTGAAAGGTGTGGTCCATTATCAAAGTCGGACCAGCTTTGTAACTTCAACAAGATAGCCCTGGAGAAATATAGGAGCATTACAACCCTATAGATCTCAATACATGAAGATGGAACCTAGAGATGCTTTTCCTTCCAAAACGGATCCGCTAAACGGATGACAAAACGGAAACCAACGTGACAAACGGATCCGTCTGAATGGCTTCCGTTTGGCTCCGTTTAGTCAGTTTATTGACGGATCCGTTTGAAATGCCCTTCAAACGGATCCGTGAAACGCTAGTGTGAAAGTAGCCTAATATGGTTCACATGGTGCATTGCTGCGATGCTGTGTCTGTAGGCTGGGGGGCACAGTGCCAAGGGGGGGGGGTTAGTTTGACAGCAGGGGTGCTGTTGGACTTTTGGGTCATGCCACCTGTTAGTGCGTTGCTGTGACATCAGAGGTCGCCACATGGTGCTGCACAAATTACAGTAGGTATCCACTCGTAGAGGCAACCTTGATGTGGTCAGTGGGCTTATACATTTTGATTATGGATGAGCGAAGCAAGCTTTGGATCCAATTGCTTCACTGCAAACTTATTTTTAATTATGTATGGAGATCTGTTTACGTACAGCATTAAAATGTATGGGCTCCAGCGAGGCAAATTCATTATCACCAAATAACTTCAGGATTAGATTTTTGAACTTGAAAACCAATTTAAAACTTTGTTCTGAAGTCGGCTTCGGTACCGAGGTGCCAATCTGTACCGAAGCAGACTTTGGATACCCGTTTTAAAATGGCTTTCAAGTGTAATAATCAAATACCGAAGTCTCACGATACTGTGGAGGTAACTCACTTTGCCTAGCCGAAGTGCATACATTTTAATGCTGTACAGAGACAGATCTCTGTACAGCATTAAAACGAAGTTTGAAGCAAAGCAACATTCAGATCACAGGTCAGCTGCGCTAATATAGTTAGCACTGTGGAGGAGTCCAGAGCCGCCGAGCTGGCATAATCTACTTACCTGCCCTGCCTGTTGCCACCCCTGGTGCATGGAGGCAGCGAGCGGGCCTAGATGAGGAAGTGGCATCACTGCCAGGGGTTGTTAAAGGGAATGCGTCATTAGAAAATCACTGCTGTTTAAATCACTTTTTTTATGTTTAATATATTTTTGATGATGTTTTTAATTTCCCATGTCACTTTTTATATTTAAACTAAAACCATAAATCCTGCAGTTTTTGCACTGGCCACTATGTCTAATATTTGGAACCACTTCTTAGTCTGTTATAGATCACTTTATTGCAGTTATATATTATTCTAAACCTACCTGTAATGATCAGGAGATAACACCTCTATGTACAGATAAGACAGGGTCCACCATTCACAATAGGTGAGTGTCAAATCTTATCTATTCCTTCCTTGTACAATGACCTCTGCACAGGACACAGATCATGCCTAGAAAACTCTCCCATAGGAGGTCAATGAGGTCCCCTCCTGACCATTGTGTCTATGGCCCATGGGGCTGCTGTAAAGCGATTTTCTTAATGCTTTCTAACTGCTGTTAAGAACAGCTCAAACAAGATTGACACCTGCGTAATCATGTTCAGGATATAGAATAAAAAAAAATAAAAAAAAATATCTACATTCAGAAAACAAAAACAGATTAGAAAAAAGTGTATGTGCTACTATCTGTTTTTAACTGTCAGAAAAAACATTTGGTGACTTCCGCCCTATAAGATGCACTGACATTTCAGCCCCACTTTTGTGGGAAAAGATTCAGTTATGCTTGACATTTAAACATTTAATCCTTAAAGACCAGGCCTATTTTCACGTTTGCATTTTTTGTTTTTCCTCCCCAGTCCCAAAAGCCATAACATTTTTATTTTTCCATGTAACATGACCTTTATCAAACACTGTGAAATACAGAAAATCCTAAATTTTAGAAAATCCTAAATTTTAAAATGGCATCAAGTTTGACCAAGTTATGTCTTGAGGTACAGTAACAAGAGGTACACATATATGTCCTATAGATTCAACAGGCTTATATGTCACCCTTCTAGACTTACATAAAAACATCATATTAATTGGGCTCATGTGACTTTTCAGAATCATCTGGGTTAGAGTAAATACATGAGTCAGCATGTCGTATCCATTGTACACCACTTATTAAAACTTACGACCTTCCTCATCCTTACCAGTCAAATAGGTCACCTTTCTGACAGATGCATACTAGTAACCTGGGATGTAAATAGTCTCTATGCCTCTATACATCAAAACAAATGAATTAGGGCCACCAGATTGCTGCTGGAGGAAGCAGATACATCACCTCACCTGATTGAGTTCTACATTGACCTCTTAGCTATTGTCTTGCAACAAAAAAATTTATGTTTGAGGACTCCTTTTATATACAGAGACATGGTACTGCAATGGGTTCTCACGCAGCACCACCCTATGAGAACAGCTACATGGTCCTCTTTGAAAAAAAAACATGTAGATCCTCATCCCCTCTTCCACCAACATGTCATCATGTGGAAGAGATACATAGACAACATTTGTCTATGGGATGGTCCGGAAGACTCCCTCCTGTCCTTTCACACTCATCTTAACTCCATCTCCACTGAATTACAGTTTACCATTCACTATGACATGCATACTATATTAGCTTCCTGGATACAAGTCCACAAAAATGAGAATGGCTCACTGACTACACATCTCTATCACAAACCGACCGACCGCAACAATCTGCTCCACTATAATAGCTGCCATGCACCTTCCACCAAAAGAGCGCTACCCAAATCCCAATTTGAACACATCAAAAGAATAGTGACCTCAGAGGATGTTAGACAGATGAGACTCTAAGAAATGACCGAGAAATTCCAAGAAAGGGGTTACCCTTTGACCACTATTACACAGGATCCCATACCCAGGACACAATAAACCAAAGATGTCAAAAAGAGACTCCCCTTTGTACATACATACCACCCCTACTCACACAAAATAACTAATATTCTTAAACATTGGAGCATTCTTTCGTGGTCCTACCCTAACATCGAGGAGTTTCAATCATGATTTTTACTCTGTACCCGACGACCAAAAAATCTCAAGGACTGGTTAGTTAAAGCAGAAGCAGGTTCCAGCCATGGATCCCGGCACCAACGTCTATTAAGCAAGGCTAAAGAGGGTACATTCCCTTGCTTACACTGTGCCCAATGTTCGAATGTACTGAAGGGCGATAAGATCTACCATCCACATACCAGGGAACAACTGCAAGTTAGAGGTAATCACACATGCCAATCCAATTACGTGGTTTATCTTCTCAAATGCCCGTGTAGCCTGATATATGTAGGCGAGACAACCCAAAGTGTTAGGGATAGCGTTTGTCAACACAAGTCTACTATCTGCTGTCAGAATCTATTACCAGTTCCCCATCACTTTCACAAAATGAAACATAATCTGTCTCAACTTAAGTTCCAGGTCATTGAGCATATAAGTATGCCTAGAAGTGGGGGAGATTGATAACCTATAATGAAAAACGGGAGGCCTACTGGATACACAGGCTGCAAAGCCTGGAACCAAGGGGTCTTAACAGGGACTATGAATTGACAGCCTTCATTTAATTACTACTGACTAAGTAACACTCTGTTGTAATACTGTTTAATATGATATTTACACGGTTTCTTGTATTCCTTTTCAGATGCTTTGGTAACCGGCCCCCCACCTCACGTGCCGGTCTTCCCAAGTATCCTTTCCTACTTTGTTATTATATCTCCTTTTGACCAGTGAAATCTACTCTACACACAATACTACACGATGCGTTCCACATTTGGAACGCATAGCCTTCCTTTCTTCTCCCTTCTTGCGATGCGTTCCAACAGTGGAACGCATCGCTCCAGACAAGCGCGGTGAGTGCACGGAGTACAGCCGCTCCTCCTTCCACTTGCGGTTGCGTTCCACAGTAGAACGCACTCGACGTGCCGGGCGCTTCTCCTTCTCCCCCACTCCACACCACTGACACCAATGCATTTCCCCAGCCTATTACATGGGGCCTAAAGCCCTGATATTTTATATACTTTACACATAATTTATGAAATTAATAGTTCCACAAGACAAGCATACCCCATGTCCGCTTCCGGTGCCCGGGCTTTTAAAGGAAATACTAATTTCTATCTTTAGCGGCATATACTAAGGCGTGTATACACCACTCTCCAGCCTGACACTTCTTAACCATACTTGTCTTCATGTCTATCTTTCCGGCAACGTGGCAAGTCTAATCCCTTATAGGGGTACCCGGTCATTCTGGTCAATTGTATTTGCCTCCCACAAAATCCAACGTCTACTAATTTTGTTGTATGCCCTTAACTGTGATAATTAGGTATGTGAATCCAGATATAGCACCAGAATTGTTGCACTTGTTTATTGTTCTACACAATGGATGCACTACTATCACTCAGTACAATGGATATGACATGCTGACTCGTGTATTTACCCTAACCCAGATGATTCTGAAAAGTCATATGAGCCCAATTAATATGAGGTTTCTGATATAAGTCTAGAAAGGTGACATATAAGCCTGTTGAACCAGTATCTATATGACTTATGTGTACCTCTTGTTACTGTACCTCAAAACGTAACTTGGTCAAACTTGATGTCATTTTAAAATTTTGGATTTTCTAATATTTTCTGTATTATTTCACAGTGTTTGATAAAGGTCATGTTAGACCGAAACGTTACTTTATTGTGAGGTTGCCTTAAGAATAAAACTTTTCACTCTGCATACATTTAGAGTTCTGTTGTCTGAATCAGTTACTATATTGAGGCTGGAAAGCCACAACAACACGCACCTGAACACTAGCAGATAAGAGTGCCACGCAATTATCATCTTTTTATTTTTCTGTTCACATAACCATATGAGGGCATGTGCGCCATTATGCATTAACAGGTTAAACATCTGATCTTTCTGAACTTAACCCCCTTAAGAACAGGTCAATTTCATTTCATTTCTTTTTAATAGACTTTTATTCAAGGAAAAGTACAAGTAAGCTGTAGTCAAAGTCATTACTGATCAAAATCAAAATAACAGATACATAAGTCATTTCAATTACAGTATGGGAGAAATGAATACAGGTACTTTTCCCATTTTTTCCCCTTTTTTCTTTCCCTCCCTTACCCCCCCCCCCCCCTCCACCCCTCCACCCATCAATAACTGACAGATCCAACAGTAAAAAAGCCAACTAGTCACACATCATTTCTGAGGATGACAACCCCAACAGAACTGGCATCCAAGACATTTATTATTATAACCTTCTTTGTCCCCCCTAGATACTCCTTACCCTCACCAGTGTCCCCCTGCCCTGCCCCCCTCCCTGCCCTGCCCCCCCCCTCCCACTTTTGTCCATCCTGAACGTCTCGGTTACTAGAACTAGAGCAGTTATTAGTCTGATCTATAAGATTACTCACTCACACTGTCACACTTTCAATGTACCCAATTGTCCCTTCAAATCTTCCTGTAGGTACCAAGTTGTAAGTTTAAAGGGGCCCATCAATGTGGGATATTCCGAATTGGGAACGTATTTCACCATAAACCTCCTCCACACTTTGTATAATTTTTTCCCCAATATTTCTTTCCTAGTAATCGCATCCCTCCATTCTAGAAGAAATATCTGTTTCATTCGGTTTAGCAGCACTTCCACACTGGGAACATCCGTCAACAGCCATTGTGTCAATAGGCATCGCTTTGCCACCAACAGTAGCTTGTGTTCCAGAATCGACAGTCCTTTCCTTTCTCTACCCCCCTCATTTTCAGATGTTTCTTTCCCCTCCGCCTGAAATATGACCAATTGAGGTGATAATTCACACCAGGTATTACCCAGCCATTTCATAATCGCGGACACCTGAGACCAGAATCCAGCTACGCTGGGGCACATCCATAAACCATGGAACAAGTCTGTTCCAGGTGAGCAACATTTTGGACAGGCAGTTATCCTATCCGGTCTAGCCGGAGAAGGCGGAAGATCAAATCCATATATTGCCCTGTGGAGAATCTTAAACTGTGTTTCTCTCATCTGTTCATTAGGAACTGCTTGATATAATGCCTGAATACTTGCCCGAGCGATGGGCTCTAATTCCGTTACTTTCAACGGATTTTCCCACTTCCTAAACAGATTACCAACTGATCCTCCCAGGTTGCCCTGAGTACATTATAAATTTCTGAAATAGACATCCTACACTTATGTCCCAGAAAGGAGTCAAACCTGTTCTTCTGCCCTTCCTTGGAAATATCCCTTATAATACTCTTCACATAATTATGAACTTGCCTATACGGAAATTGGGCCGGTTTCTGTAGGCTCCATCTCTCTACTAACTCTTCTAGTGAAGCCCACCTGGTCTCTCTCTCATACATCAAGTCACCCAATTTTGTCACTCCCTTGGTCACCCACTCTTGGAAGGATTTCTCACTATATCCAGGAGGAAAGTTAGGGTTCCCCTGTAAAGGGAGGTGTTTCGAGAACAAGTAAGACAAACCAAAAAGCTTCCTCACGTTTTTCCATGCAATGATTGTATCCCGAAGAATAAGAGATCTTCTTGCTACCACTGGGAGTTTTGATACCTGGGTGTGGAGAAGGGATACCAAGTTCCACGGAGCTGCTAGCTGACTCTCGACACCTAGGTTTGAGTAGAACGAAGTCCTATTTGCCCAGTCTAATATGTGTCTACTAAGGCACGCCAAATTATAACCCCCTAAGTCTGGGAAATTAAGACCTCCCTGCTCCTTCTTAAGTTTCAACTTTTTTAACGCTATTCTTGCCTTCCTCCCTCTCCACAGAAATTGAGTAAATTTAGCCATTTATAGGCTAAATTACCCGCCTTTGTTCGCCAAAATTAAAAAAAGATCTTGACAGGTGGATGAATTTAACTCTTTCCTGATAGAACCAGGTCGCCAATCTCCGCCTCCTCCACTCTATATGAAAGTGAAAAAGAGAAAAGGAGTATGTAGTCAATCCTCAACCACGAGTGCTGCGAGTTGGAGTAAAATGTAAAACCCCGATCATCGGGATGTAGTTGGCACCATGGATCTACCAGACCCACCCCTTCCATGAAGGGTTGCATCACGTTGTCCTGAGGCCCATCAATCCCAACCCTATCTCCTTCTCGTCTTCTGTCCTCTACACCTCTAACCACGGAGTTAAAATCCCCACCAATGATCTTGTGAGGGTTCGCATCTCCTAACACCCTGGACTCCAGTTCGCTAAAGAACGTGCCATTGTTGGTATTGGGACCATATACGTTATAAATGCTGTATTGCGTATCCTGTACCAGAACCTGTGCCCATCTGCCCTTTGTATCTGCTGAATGCCCTATTATCGTACAGTTAAGCTGTTTATTGACCAACGTTATAACTCCTGCCTTCCTATCACACGCCGGGGAACCAAACACTTCCCCCACCCACAGCCTTTTCATCCTGTCAAAATCCTTCTCCTCAAGATGAGTTTCCTGGAGAAGGACAATGTCAGGCTTGAGTTTCTTTAGATGACGGAGAATCATCCATCGTTTATGTGGTGACCTCAGACCTTTTATGTTCCAGGAGATGATTTTCATCGTATACAGGAATTCTACCCTTGTAACCGGACTCTAAATACGTTCAGAACGGACAAAAGTTACTAGATGCTTTTTACTAGAACCCTAAAAATATGCCTCCCTTCCCTGCCTCCCTATCCCCCCTACCCTAACCGTTAGAGCAGCCCCTAACTATGTTTACACTATTTAACCTTCCTTTTTTCTGGGTTGCGGCACCCGCCCATCTTCCTAACTCATGCCATAACTTGCCTAAGGCCATTTGTTCCTAAAGCAAGCAGCGGTATTACCAACTAAACATATTCTGGAAACAGAAACGATAACCACCTCCACTCATCTATATCAGCGGTAAGTATAAACAAACAAAAAGGGGAGATCACCTCCTGTGAACCATAGAACCCACTACTACAAGTGGTAGATCATGTTGAGCCATAACACCTATTGTCACGGGAACAGTCACCTCCTCGGATATGATTGCACTTCTCTCCTGGAAGTACGCCTGTTGTCAGTCCCTGAACGGCCCTCTGTCACGGCGTCCCTGTCTCACATCCTGAGAATCTGTCTGCAGTCTTTCTCCTTCACTCGTATCTTGACGCGGCGATGAGGATCTCTGCCTGCGTTCCACTCCTCCCTCCTGCCTTCTGTTCTGTAGAGTGTCCATCATTTCTTCAGCCGCCGATGGCTCATGAAATATGATCGTAGATCCATCTGCATGCGTAACCCGTAGTTTTGCTGGGTATAGTAGCTGGAATTTGATTTGTCTTTGATATAACTGTGAGCAGACATTACTAAATTCTCTTCTTTTCTTTGCTACTGCCGCTGAATAGTCCGCAAACAGCAGAACATTATGTCCTTGTAACCTGAGGGGACTTTTCCTATTCCGGAATGCTCTTAGGATGGCTTCCTTATCGCAGTAATCGAGATACTTCATGATTACTTGCCGTGGTTTTGCAGATGCACCAAATGACTCCCCGGCCCTTTTCACCTGTGAGCTCTCAATAGGCCCAATTCTGTGCACTCTCTCCACCTCATGACGCCCCTCTAGGCCCAGAGCTCGTGGCAGATCTAATTCACAAAGTCCCTTCAGGTCCAATGCTTTTACCGACTCTGGTAGGCCTATCAATCGTAGGTTACTTCGTCTCGATCTGTTTTCTAGATCCTCCACCCTGTCCATTAAAATCATGTTTTGCTTAGACAGTTCACTCAGGGTGCGTGCATGACTGGCAGTATCACTCTCAATAGAATGTGCCCTCTGCTCCAACTCCTCTAATCTGCCATCATGCTGATGAATCATTTCATGTAGCTGTTGCAGGGACGCCGACAGTGTCTTCGTCAGCGTATCCCCGATATCAGGGGCCAGGTAAGTTGCCACTTCTATTGCCAACGATTTATAATCGATGCCCTGTGCCATCGGTGTTATCGGATTCAGGTTCACCACTAGCGACTCACCCCTGTCATGGGTACCGGTCTCCGGATCGGGAATAGAAGCTCATGTCTCCGCCATCTTGCCTTGCGATTCTCCCGCGCTGGCCGACATGGTGGATTTAATGCTGCCGCTCCTCAAAAGATACCGCTCCATGCACCAGGCACTTCGGTCGGTAGCAGACCTCAGACTCCTCAGTTGGTAGTATTCCCACGCGTATACACCCGGTGGGGATCTAATCTGAAGACGAGCGGGCGCCGGAGCTCTTTCACTCCGCTGCTAGCATCCCAGCGCCGGAACCGGAAGTCTTCATTTCATTTCTGTGCACACAGCTTTATAAGGGCTTATTTTTTTTGAGAGACAAGGTTTATTTTTTAATGATACTATTTAAGTCACTATACCTTGTATTGAAAAAAGTGGAGGGGAAAAATATTGTCTGGTTAAATAAAAAAAATAAACACGTTTCCAACATGATTTTTCAGGTTTTGAAAAATTACATGACAAGCGTATTCAGCTAGTCAGTATGATTACAGTGCTACTAAATTGTTTTTATTTTGTTTTACTATTTTAAAAAATGTTTAAACCTTTGAAAAAATAAAAATTTACTGTGCATTGAAATATTTTGAACCCATAATTTTTTATTTGTGTTCGTCACACAGCTTTATGAGAGATTTTTGGCAGAGCGAACTGTAGTTTTTAATTGAACCCTTTTGGGGTATACACAACTTTTTTTTAAGGGTACTTTCACACAAGCAGTTTTTCTTTTCTGGTATTAAGTTCCGTCACAGGGGGTCAATACCGGAAAAAACTATCAGTTTTATCCTAATGCATTCTGAATGGACAACATTCCGTTCAGGATGCATCAGTTAAGTCCCTCTTACGTTTTTTGGTAGGAGAAAGTACAGCAGCATGCAGCATTTTTCTCTCCGGCCAAAAATCCTGAACACTTGCTGGAATGCTGGAGTCGGCATTAATTTCCATTGAAATGTATTAGAGCCATTAAAATTTCTGCATTGACAGATCTGTTCTTCCAGTTGGCGCATGTGCAGACCTTTAAATCTATGAAAAAAATAAATACTGGATCCGTTTTTCCAGATGACACTGGAGAGACGGATCCGGTATTTCAATACATTTTTCAGACGGATCTGCATCAATTTGACAAATGCCATCAGTTTGCGTCCGACGACGGAACTGTCTACCGGAATCCTTTGACGCAAGTGTGAAAGTACCCTAA
The DNA here is from genome assembly GCF_014858855.1 of Bufo gargarizans. Lineage (NCBI taxonomy): Eukaryota > Metazoa > Chordata > Amphibia > Anura > Bufonidae > Bufo > Bufo gargarizans. The sequence goes on from NC_058082.1 coordinate 284,324,461, forward strand.
ATCACATTTTATTCAGTTGTTTGGGAGGGGCAAGGTGACAAAAAAAAATTGCAAATTGTAATAGCGGTGTTCCATTAATGGAGATAACAACGCAGTTGCTATTGGGCCTGGAGGGCCTGACTGGGACACTGTAAGGAGTCCCTGCTCCTCTCTTTGGAGTCACAGTTCCCTCTCCCCCTATTGGAGTATGTGCTCTTTATTGTGAAATTCAAACACTTTGACTTGAAGGGCGATGGGCCTTCAGGACACCCCTGTGTATTTGATTCCCAGATACCGGTACATAATGAATGCGAGACTACTATTGAGATTTTTAGTCTGAGAAAATCCTTCTATTGACTACAGTTAAAAGGGGTATTCCCATCACATACAATGGGGGCATATCGCTAGGATATGCACCCATTGTCTTATACGTGTGGGTCCCACCTCTGAGACCCGCACCTACAACGAGAACGGAGCGGACCAGTTTCCCAGGGTCCGTCCACCACCAAGCCCTGCTCCCTATTGCTCCCATAGAAGTGAATGGGAGCGCACACACGGCCCCTGCTCCCATTCATTTCTGAGGGGCAGACAGAAATAGGGAAAGCCAGCGCTCGGCTATTTTCAGCGGCCCCATAGAAATGAATAGAGGGTGGATGCGCATGCACCTACAATGAGAACGAAGCGGGGAAATGAGCGGAAGGCGCACTGCTCATTTCCCCGCTCCGTTCTCATTGTAAGTGCAGGTTCCAGAGGTGGGACCCGCACCCATCAGACAATAGGGGCATATCCTAGCGATATGCTCCCATTGTCTGAGATGGCAAAACCCCTTTAAGCCTGTGGCTTAAATGGTAAGCTTCCTGTCTCCTATCCAGCAGTTTCTTGGTTCAACACCTGGCAGCAACAATCAAGAAAAAAAAAAAAAAACATTAAAAAAGTATACAGGGTAAGTATATAGGAAGGGCCCAATTTTGACTTTTGCTATGGGGGCCCATGATTTCTGTGTATGCCCTAGAATCTCATATTTCTATATGTTAATAGATCATTTTTGGACGTGGCTTTTTATTATTTATTTTTATACGTAAAAATGGGAAAGAGAATGATTTAAATAGTTCATTTGTGTTCTTTATTTGAAAGAACAAAAAAAAAACTTTTAGGGTCCATTCACACGTTGCAATTTCGTTCCGCATTTTGCGGAACCATTAATTTCTATGGGGCAGCACAATGTGTTCTATTTTTGTCCGCAATTGCGGACAAGAATAGGCATATTGTATTAGTGCTGGCAATGTGAGGTCCGCACATTGCCGGTTTCAGTGTTTTGCGGATCCGCGGTTCTGCAAAACACACACGGATGTGTAAATGGACCCTTACTGTGATTTTTCAGTCCATTTAGGGGACTTGAATATGTGATCTTCTGATTGCTTGTACCCAGGGGTGGACTGGGAAATTAAAGTGGCCCTGAAAAAAATATATTAAAAGTGGCCCAGTTTTGAAGTTGAGACCAAATTGATGGAAGGCAGGGCCAGCAATATCATATTGCAGCACATTATACCACTCCAGAACCAAATACCACAGTCCATTACAAAATACTGCCAGCAGCACAAAATACATCCCCAAAAACATCCACTGGCTGGCCGTGATGAGGGCTCAGGTGGCCCTCTGGGCATTGGCCCAACAGGAAATTTCCCTTTAAGGTCTATGGCCAATCCGCCCCTGCTTGTACCATAGACATTCCAGGAGCGGGCGCACTGCATTGCCCATTATGGGCAGAGGAACATGGACTTTCAATGCGCATGCGCCAGCCTGCGCAACCCGATCCATCTGGAGGAGGCAAGGGATTTCAGACGGAGAGGAGGTAATCAGATTAACAAGGGCGGGTCAGAGGGGTGGAAAAGGAGGGGTTTTGTAAACAAAGAGCAGAGGGGCCTGGGCACCGGGCCACATGAACGCCGCCCCTGGGCACCTTCAGAACCTAATTACCATATGGTATAAAAGTGTTTTTGGAGCAATTCGGCGATGGACTGCAATATGAAAGGTACCATAGTAATCTGGGGAAAGTAATGGGAGAACCTGATCTGAGTGGTCTGTAATGGTCATATTTGGTTAAAGACATAGGGGTTTTCTGAGATACTGATAAACCCATCTACAGTACAGGTCTGACCCCCCCCCCCGCCAATCAACTGATCTTCTGTTTGAAGAGGTGCGGCAGCCCTTTCACAGCTTACAAGCACGGTGCCACCCACTGGATAGCGGCTGTGCTTAGTATTGCAGCTCAGACCCATTTACTCGAATGGGACTGTGCTGCCCCTAGGCCACATAACCAATGAACGTGACATCACTGGCCTAGGAAGAGGCCGTGGCCTCTTCAAATAGCTGGTCTAGGGTGTCAGAATATCAGAATCTCAAAAAGCCCTTTAATTGTACAAGTTACAGGTTTTACTGAATTGTTACTCATAAAACTATTTATCCAACTGCTCAGCTCCTCCAGCTCTATATGATGGCTGCAGATTGCCCTACATTTCCTAAAGACATGTTATCTTTATCAAAAATAAATAAGTAAGTAAAGAGCAGAAGGCAAATTCATGATGAAGGTAAAAAAGTTCAATACAAAAATCATATTATCATCCATCTCTAACAACCAAGAACAGTCAATAATATAATCTTTCAGCTGAAGTCTATTCTGATTGTTATTCTCAGCAGTAACAAAGTGATGGTCTGTGTTGCACAATCTAAAAGAATCAGTTTCATAGATGTAAATAATGATACTTCTATTGGACTTGAGGCAGAGAAGAATGAGTAAGGCACACAACAACCTACCACCCATGATAATATTATAGAAATGCACAGCTGCAGTCTTGTCATTTTCCATGATATCCATTTACTGTGTCTGGACTTGCTGTAGGTCTGGCTGATCAGATGAGATAGCACTGTCTTTTTGAGAATTTAAGTCCATACCTACTACATAATTATTTGCATTGTTACTATGCGTGTGTGCTCCTGGGGAATCATGGCTGTATAGTTGTCCAGAACCTTTTCCTGTTGGGTATGCTGAGGCACCAGCAGTGGGCCATGTCCCAGTTGGCTTCATGTGATGATATGGAGAGTAGATATCAGGGAGGCCTTGAGGTGGAATATAATACTGCTGGGTTGGGTAAGATCCAGGAGGTGGGTTGATCCTTCAAGAAAGAAGATTAATAAACAAAACTAATTAGAAGTCATGTATAAAAAGGTTATAAGCAGTCACTACAGAAGGAGGGGTCAGTCTAGCACATCATAAATGTTAGGCTAGGGGTCTGACAGACAGTTAGGATTTCCACCAATCCCATAAACAAGCAAAACAGAAGAGGGACCATCTATGCACCACCAGTTTTTCACTGTGGATCAGCACCAAAGTCAGCCTGTGTGGGGGTTTCCAGTTGCTCTGTTTTTTTTTTTCTTGTTTTTTTTAGGGCAAACTTTCTGAACACAAATTTTAGAATGTATGCTGTTACAAATACTAAAGCATGCATTTTTATATAAAAACTGGGTTGGTTAAAATAGCATTATTAATATGATACTGTGTCTTTGAGGTTATCTGCCATATTAGAATTGTAAAGCATCACTAAAAATTGATCAGTTAATTTGGAAGCAAAAGAACATTTGCAGAGAATTTAATACAAGTGGTCCCTCAGATATAATGGACTCAGGAATAGTGTTGAGCGAACTTGTGTTTTAAGTTCGGCGTATCGAAGAATCGCGTTATGGATTCGGCTACCACGGACCATAACGGAATTTAGAATCCATAACACGATTCTTCGATAACCCGAACTTTAGACGCCGAACTTAAAACACAAGTTCGCTCAACACTACTCAGGAAGCAAGATTTTAAACTTACCGTGCACTCCGAAATTCTTCAGACCCTTTCCCTTTTTTCACATTTTGTCATGTTACAGCCTTGGGCTAAAATAAAAATTCTAATTTTCCCCATCATCCTGCACTCAAAACCCCAAAATGACATAAGTGAAAAGTTTGAAATCTTGGGTAAGTAGTATACCGCATATACATAAGTATTCAGATCCTTTAGTCAATGCATCTTTGCAGAGATTATCCGGCAAAACGTATGCCAACTGATCGCATTAGTAAGACTGATCAGGATCCTGATCAGTCTTAAAAATGCCTGATCAGTCAAGAAAATGCATTGAAATGCCGGATCCGTCTTTCCAGTGTCATTCTGCAAAATGGATCCGGCATTTATTCTTTTCACCTTTTTTCGGTCTGCGACAGATCCAGCATTTTGATTGCCGGATTCGGCACCAATACATTCCTATGGAAGAAAATGCCTGATCCGGCATTCAGGCAAGTCTTCAGTTTTTTTCGCCGGAGATAAAACCGTAGCATGCTGCGGTTTTCTCTTTTGCCTGATCAGTCAAAATGACTGAATTGAAGAAATCCTGAACGGATTAGGCTATTTTCACACTGGCGTTAGTGTGATCGGGCAGGCAGTTCAGTCGTCGGAGCTGCCTGCCGGATCCACTGATCAGTGTGACAACTGACAGCATTTGTAGACGGATCCGAGTGCGGATCAGTCTACAAATCCATTGCAAGAACGGATCAGTCTCTCCGCTTGGCATGCGGATGGACAGATCCGTATTGCAGTCTTTTTTTTACAGTTTTCCCAGTCTGCGCATGCGCAGACCGGAAGGATCCGTCCTTCAGTTGTTTTGCAATGCCGGATCCGGAACTAATGCAAGTCAATGGGAATTAATGCCGGATCCGGCATTCCTGCGACTGATCAAGCATTATAGAAATCCCTTAAGTTAGCATCAGTATGCCTTCTGTTCAGTCACTGATCAGGCGTTTTGGCCGGACATAATGCCTGATCAGTGACTGAACAGAAGGCATACTGATGCTAACTTAAGGGATTTCTATCCATTCAGAATGCATGGGGATATGCCTGATCAGTTATTTTCCGGCATAGAGCCCTTTTGAAGGAACTCTATGCCGGAAAAGAATAACACTAGTGTGAAAGTACCCTTACTCTCCATTCAGAATGCATGGGGATATACCTGATCAGTTGTGTTCCAGCACTGAGCCCTTTTGATGGAACTCAGCGCAGGAAAAGAAAAACGCTAGTGTGAAAGTACCCTTACACATCTGGATTGGGGGATGTTTTGCTATTCTTCTCTGCAGATCCTCTCGAGCTCTGTCAGGTTGAATAGGAATTGTTGGTAGGCAGCCATTTTCAGGTTTCTGTGTGCTTAGGGTCATTCTCTTTTCTTGTTGGAAGGTAAACCTTCGGCCCAGTCTGAGGTTCAGAGTGCTCTGGATCAGGTTTTCATTAAGAATATCTCTGTACTTTCTACATTCAGCTTCCTCTCAACCCTGACCAGTCTCCCTGTCCCAGCCAGTGGAAAACACCCCCACAACATGATACTGCCATCACGATGCTTTACTGTAGTGACATCATAGGACAGCTGATAAACAGTGCCTGGTTATCTCAAGACGTGGAACTTAGAATTGCGACCAAAAAGTTAAATCTTGATTTTTTTCCTCACTATTCCATGCTAGTCCATGTTTGCTCACTCATTAGTGGTTTTCCACCGACAGTGGGTCAGTGGAAAAATCACGGAGACATGCACTACTTTGGTCTGTCATGCGGACCAAGCACAATTGAAGTGTTTGGCTCAGTGAAAAAAAAAAAAAAAAACTGACAGAACATGAATGATATCTGTGTTCGGTTAGCGTTTAATGGACCATTGGTAGGAGATGCTTTGGAAATTAACCCTTTCGCTACCAGTTTCAAACAGCAGAGACCTGCGGCTAATTACCGTGACGTGGTAAGTAAAGGCTTTAGATGCCGTGATCAAGAGCAAAAACCCAGAAGCTCACGCTTCCAGCCTTTCTACCGACACCCCGTGAGGCCATTGAGGGCACCAGTAGTTGCGCTGAACACTATGAGCCTTGCTGACAAGGCTGATAGTGTTCATGCTGCAATTCTTATTTTAGCCACCAGATGGCAGGCCAGGATAAGAAATTAGCAATTTTCAGTCCAAAAACCAAACACCATTTTAAAAATCCCTGATACTACAAAATTAAAAAGCATAATTTATAGGGTCATATATGAGCTTCAAAATAATCACAAATATATAAAAATAAAAAAAATAACTATAAAAAAAGCTTAAAATCACCTCCCTTCCTGTATAATTAAAAATGGCCGATTTGCCATTTTTAAATTGCTTCTCTTAGGCCCCTTGCAGACGAGCGAGCATTCCACGCGGGTGCAATGCATTTCAGTGGGGTTGTGTACATGTGCATTGAATTTCACGTATCGCTTGTGCGTTGCGTGAAAAAAAATAAAAAATAAACACGCAGCATGTTCTATATTCTGCATTTTTCAAGCAACGCTGGCCCCATAGAGGTGAATGGGGCTGCGTGAAAATCAAGCAAGTGCGGATGCGATGCGTTTTTCACAGATGCTAAGAGATGTTGTTTGTATACCTTAAATTGCATTGCACCCGCAAGATGAAAACTTAACGCGATCGCATACAAAACTTAATGACTGTTTGCAAAATCGTACAATCAAGTTATTGGGGGGGGGGGGGGGGCAGAATATGGTGATGTACTACATTTTATCCCATAATTAATGGTGGCATTGAATCCAGAGGGGGGAGAAAAAAAAAAAAAAAAAAAAAAAAAAAAAAAAAAAAAAAAGCAGTCTAGTTTGAGAGCTGCACTTATACAGGCAGGCAAACAACGTGAGTTTGTGAGCATTCGAGTGTGTGTTTGAATTAACAGGGGGTTCAGACCTGAGCGTTCTGAAACGAGCGCTCTGTATGCGCGATTGTACGGGCGTTTACAATCGCGCATACAGAGACAGGCGTGCACACATTGTCGCGCGTTCCCGAATATCTATGTGCGGGAACGCGCAACAAACGCCCAAAAAAAAAGCTCAAGAACTTGTTTGAGCGTTGGGCGTTTTACAGCACGATCGTACGCGCTGTAAAACGCCCAGGTGAGAACCATTCCCATAAGGAATTATTGGTTTCTCCAAGTTGAGCGTTTTACAGCGCGTAGGAACGCGCTGTAAAACGCTCAGGTCTGAACTTAGGGTAAGTGTGTGACTTTAGATTACGTGACTTGAGATTCAGGGACTTTAGGAGGGGACTACAGTAAGTTAGATTCTTATCACTGCACTATATTGTATTTTTTCTCTTTCTTGCGTAATCCCCATTTAGTATGTGTTCCATTATTGACAGCGCAGTCGGATGCACATCTTGTCTAAGGTATGCAGTCCTGGAACAGTCGTTTAAGGGTGCATATCTTTTGGAAATTTGGAAAAGAGTTTGTTGCTCACTGAGCAAGCACTCTATGGGGTGGTAGCGAGGAGGCTCAGGAAAGTGAGGTAGCTAGCTGGGTAACAGTTAGCAAGTGGAGTAGAGGGAAGAGTGCCAGAGAGGCTAGCCCTGATCTGACACACCCTAAGGCTCCATTCACACGTCCGCAATTTTCCTTCCGCATCTGTTCCGCAATTTTGCGGGAGAACGGAGCTGTGCCCAGGGATAATAGTAAGTGCAGTGAGATCCCTGGGCGCCTCTGTACATATCATGATACTTAGTTCAGAATTTTTTGCCAGATGAAAGGTCCTCTTTAATACAAATCCCGGAGGCGGGTGCTGGCGGGGAGCTGCGATTAGCGGCAGTTAACCCCTCAGGTGCCGCACCCGCCTCCTGTATTAAAAGTTAATGATATTATCATATTAAAATCATAGGTGGCAGTGGCCACAGTGTTCCCTCTCCTCCTCCTCATTGGTAGCAGTGGCAATTTTCGATCTGAGCCCCAGCAGTGTAATCCTGGGGCTCCGATCGGTTACCATAGCAGCCAGGATGCTACTGAAGCCCTGGCTGCCATAGTCAGCTCCCTGCTGCTGTGTGTACTATGCACAGGGCAGCAGTGAGAGTGTAAAGTCCTATTCACCTTGATAGAGCTCTATCAGGGTGAATAGGACAAGGGGGAAAATAGTTAAAAATAAAAAGTTAAAACACACACATCAAGATATTAAGTATAAAATCACCCCCTTTCCTAATTTTACATATAAAATATATAAACAACAAATAAATAAACATATTACATATCTCCACACCTGAAAAGTCCAAACTATTAAAATATTTTTTAAAAATGTCTTTTTTTTTGTCCCCTTGTCCCCCCACAAAATAGGATCGGACTGTTCTATTATAAGCCGGACGTTCCTTAAAATGCAGAATGCACACAGCATTTTTTGGGCGTTTTTTTTTTTTTTTTGCGTGGTATCGAATGGTATCGAGTAAAGCAATACTTTTTTATGGTATAAAAACCTAATCAAAATTTGGGTATCGAAACAACCCTAAAAAGGTAGCGTTTTCCGGAATACTACCTGTACCACGAGCCACACAAGAAAGGCAGCGGGAGATTAGGGAGGTTAACAAGTGGTTCAAGAACTGGTGTAGGAAGGAGGGGTTTGGGTTCCTGGAGAACTGGACCGACTTCTCTGTCAGAGAAGATACAAGTGAAGGACATGAACATGTGGAGTCACTGTGGGTAGAAATACATGGAGGCAAAAAGAACAATAAAATACTAAATAGGAGTTTATTATAAACCACCTAATAAACCAGAGTCCACAGAAAATCTGCTACTAAACGAGATAGATGAGGTGGCAGATCATAATGAGGTCGTTATTATGGGGGACTTCAACTAGATATAGACTGGGAAACTGAAACCTGTATATCTCATAAAAGGAAACCGGTTCTTGGCAATAACTGATAGAGATGTGAATATCATTCTGTTTCAAGGACTACGTAACCAGATTATTTATATGTAGCTACCTTAAACTGCCTTTTCCATATCACAAGTGCCTCCCCTGCCCCTTTGCTTTAAGCTGACTGTATATTCAACACTGAAGAGAGAAAGGAGGGGGAAGAAAGCTGCAGAGGCCCCTCTCTTCTCCACCCACACAGATGTGTCAAGAATGATGGACTGCAGAAGAATGCTTAAAGGGAATCTGTCACTAGCATATTAGCAAAAAAAAAAATTTTTATGAATCCATGTGTAATAAAGTACCTTATTTCCATATGTCTTGTTCTTTTTATTCTGTGTCTTGTCATTTCTTAAAAAAACAAACGCTTTTTATGATATTCAAATGAAGCTGTAAGGAGCCCAGAGGGGCGTTATTCTTTGTCCACGATTCCCAGGAACGCCCCTCTAAATTTGAAAACTAAGAACTCCTCCAAGATCGCCTAAATCGCCTCCCAGAGGCGAGGCTAAGTGCTCCCCCCCCCAGCGCCGCGCTCTGTGGCAAACACCCCTGATCCTCCTCTCGCCCGCATCCGAAATCCTGCGCAGGCGCAGTGCCGGCGATTGCCTGCTCGATGATAAGACGACTGAGGGCAACAGCGTCACTGGGCATGCGCCGATCCCAGTGACGTGTTCGCTGTTGCCCTCAGTCGTCTTATCATAGCGCAGGCAATCGCCGGCACTGCGCCTGCTCGGGATTTCGGATGCGGGCGAGAGGAGGATTGCTCATGTTTGGTACCCGAACTTCTTCACAGAAGTTCAGGCTTGGGATCAGTGTGCTGTAGATTGTATTATTTTCCCTTATAACATGGTTATAAAGGGAAAATAATAGCATTCTGAATACAGAATGCATAGTAAAATAGTGCTGGAGGGGTTAAAAAAATAAAATTAAAAAAATAATTTAACTCAACTTAATCCACTTGATCGCGCAGCCGGCATCTCCTTCTGTCTTCATCTTAGCTGTGTGCAGTAACAGGACCTGCGGTGACGTCACTCCGGTCATCACATGATCCATCACCATGGTAAAAGATAATGTGATGGATCATGTGATGACCGGAGTGACATCACCACAGGTCCTGTTACTGCACACAGCTAAGATGAAGACAGAAGGAGATGCGGGCTACGCTATTTTACTATGCATTCTGTATTCAGAATGCTATTTTCCCTTATAACCATGTTATAAGGGAAAATAATAATGATCGGGTCTCCATCCCGATCAGTCTCCTAGCAACCGTGCATGAAAATCGCACTGTATCCGCACTTGCTTGCGAATTTCACGCAACCCCATTCATTTCTATGGGGCCTGCGTTACGTGAAAAACGCAGAATATAGAGCATGCTGCGATTTTCACGCAACGCACAAGTGATGCGTGAAAATCACTGCTCATGTGAACAGCCCCATAGAAATGAATGGGTCAGGATTCAGTGCGGGTGCAATGCGTTCAACTCACGCATCGCATCCGCAAGGAATACTCGCCCGTGTGAAATGAGGCCTTAGGTCCCTTTCACACGAGCGAGTTTTCCGTGCGGGTGCAATGCGTGGCGTGAACGCATAGCACCCGCACTGAATCCTGACCCATTCATTTCAAATGGGTCTGTGTACATGAGCGTTGTTTTTCATGCATCAGTTCTGCGTTGCGCGAAAAATTGCAGCATGTTCTATATTCTGCATTTTTCACGCAGCCCTGGCCCCATAGAAGTGAATGGGGCTGCGTGAAAAACGCATTACATCCGCAAGCAAGTGCGATGCGTTTTTCACTGATGGTTGCTAGGAGATGTTGTTTGTAAACCTTCAGTTTATCACGCGCATAAAAAACGCATGAAAACGCATTGCACTCACGCGGAAAAAACTGAACAACTAAACGCAATCGCAGACAAAACTGACTGAACTTGCTTGCAAAATAGTGCGAGTTTCACTGAACGCATCCGGCCCCAATCCGCAACGCCCGTGTGAAACCAGCCTTAGAGGCTCAAAGACCCTTATTTTTTCCTTGAGACTGGACCAGGAGATGATCAGACTTTCTAAAAGGAATCTGTGGCCTAAAGGTACCGTAAAAGAGAACTCCTGACGTCTAGATGAAACACACTTTCCTGATCTGAAGCCGGAGAAGCACAAAAAGATGGTAAAACTATTTCCCGCTGGCAATGAAACCTAGAGAAGACCTTTGGCAGGAACGCAGGGCAGAGTCTAAGAATTACCCTATCCTCCAAAACAGTGAGGTAAGATTGCTTACAAGAAAGGGCTTGGATCTCCCCCACCCTCCTAGCTGTGGTTATAGCGATAATAAAAAAGGTGGGTTTTAGCGTCAACAATCTTAGGGATATCTCCGACAGAGGCTCTAAGGGCATAGACATTAGCGTAGAAAAGGACCAGGTTTAGATCCCCGAGGGGGAACTTTAACAAAAAAGGAGAAACGCAGCCTGCTTGCGCCCTAAAGGAATCTGTCAACTAGGGGGATTTCTGCCACCCCGATGTCCAAAAAGGCACTAAGGGCCGACACTTGAACTTTTAGGGTATTGGTTCTGAGCCCTTTATCGAATCCTGCCTGCAAGAACTCTAAAATCAGGCATACGTTCAAGCTACTTTGAGGATCCCAACAGGTCCCCCGCAAATAACAAAAAGGCTTTCCAGGTTCGTAGATAAATTTTGGTAGTGATCTGCTTTCTACTATGTAACAAGGTTGAAATGACAGCCTCAGAAAACCCCTTTCTTTTTAACAAGATCCGTTCAGTCTCCAAGCTACTAAGTGTAGATGTTGTATGTTGGGATAAAGGGCCGGACCCTGATGGAGGAGGTCCGGAATCTGAGGCAGAAACCAAAGTACCCTTGTCGCGAGGTTTTGAAGCAGAGGGGACCAAGACCTTTTTGGCCAATAGGGGGCAATCATAACTTGAGCCTCTTCCTATCGTATCAAAGTCCTTGAAATCAGAGAGAATGGTGGAAACTCGTAGAGAAGACCTCTGGGCCATGGCCGCGAGACAGTATCTATCTGATTTAGATTCTCCTTGGGGCTGATGGAATAAAATTTCTCTACCTTCCTGTTCTGTCTTGTTGCAAACAGATCCAACACCGGAAGCCCCCACCTGTCTGATCTGACTGAAGATCTCCTGATTTAACGCCCATTCTCCTTCTCTGAGAGACTCTCTGCTGAGAAAATCTGCGAGAATATTTTATTTTCCTCTTAAGTGAACCGCTGAAATAGATTTTAGGTTCTCTTCTCCCCATCTGAATATTCTTGAGACAGCCGCTAAGGATTTGCTTCTCGTCTCTCAACAGTTTAGATAGGTCACTGTTGTCTCATTGTCCAAAAATACCTTGATATGGTGGCGTTTGATAATTGGTTTCAAACTTAGGAAGGCTTGGAAGACAGCTGTCAATTCTCTTAAGTTTAAAGACTCTAAAGACATCTGCGGACTCCATGTTCCTAATACCAATTCTTGCAGAGCATGTGCTCCCCAACCTGTCGGTGGTTACTGTAATCTGATTCTTCGGCCGCCACTGCACCCCTGCTTGTAGATGTTTCTCGATCATCCACCAACTCAGGGATCTTTTTACTCGGTATGGGATTTTTATTTAATTTTCTAGGGGACTTTGCATCGTGTCCGAAAATGACAGGAGGAAGGACTGCAGGATCCTGGTGTGGGCCTGAGCCCAATTTACAGAGGATATTGTTGATGTTAAAAGTCCTAGCAAGTGGGAGTAGTCTGTGCTCCTCTCAGCTGCAAGAGAAGTTTGAATTGCCTCGCACTCTCTTTTTCAGATATCTACAGTTGAGACATGCGCTAACGGCACAGTTCGGGGCAGGTGGCCGCAAAATTTCAAATTATCCTCTGATAGGAGTCCTTAGATCACAGGGCCCGAGAGGTATTATTTCTGTGCTCTATACGCATCTGCTTAATAATCGCACGCTAATGAATCCCCTTGCTGTTGAAGGGAAATGGAGGAATTCCATCCCTTCCCTATCGGCTGACGATTGGAATGAAGCACTGCTGTCTCCAATGAGGGTCTCCCCGTCAATCACTAATAGGCTGATCCAGCTGTTTTTTTTGCACAGAAGTTATCTCACGCCTGTTCGGCTGCATAAAATGGGTAGACTGCCACATAGATGTCATCAGGAAGGGGCTGATTTTTGGCATCTCATGTGGGAATGCATATATTTGAAAAGCTTCTGGGTAGCAGTGGTAGGAGTACTGTCCGCTATAGTCCCAAATGCAGTGCCGCTATGCCCTAAAAGCTGTATACTCGGCATCCTAGATGAGGAGGTCTGGGGTCATCACAGGATCCTTCTGAGTCAAACTTTATTCTTTGCTAGGAAAGCTATCGCCCTAAGATGGATGGATGATAGAACGCCTACGTTAGGCCAATGGAAGTCGCTGGTTAATCAGGCTGTTAGCATGGAAAAGGTTGTCTTTATCCACAGGAAGTGACCACAAAAGTTTGACAAAGTGTGGGGTGAATGGTGTGCCTCCCCTTTGACTGTACATAATGCTTGCATGTATTCAGTAGCTGATGTATGATATTATGTAGATCGTGTGTACTGAGGCAATGTCTCCTCTTTCATGCTGCTTCCCGACGCGATTTGATTTGGAAACTTTTTTCTCTGTATCGGACCTATTGCAGAACTGTCATGTAGTACTGAGCTAGCACTGTATCCCCTGTGTGGGATTTACCCTTGACTCATTAATCTTTTCTTTTTGATGATGTAACATGCCTTTCTTGTTAAACTTCAATAAAAACGAGTTTAAAAAAAAAAAAAAAAAAAAAAAAAAGTCCCAGCAAGTGCATTGTGTCTCTTATCGTCTTTCTGGAACAGAAGGTTCTTACCCGAGCTATCAGGTTGATCTGCTTCTCTTATATTTTTTGTTGACTTGGAATTAGTCTTGACTTCTCCTGGTTGATAGCCCACCCTAAGGAACTCAGGGTTCCGTTCACAATTCTGAGATGGTCCAGAAGACGAGAATAGGAATCTGCAGTGATTAGAAGGTCATCCAGATAGGAGACCACCATTAGTCCTTTTAGATGAAAATAGCCCACAACATCTGCCATAATCATTGTGAACAGACTTGCCGCACTGGAAAGGCCGAAAGGTAAAGCCCGATATTGGAAGTGACACAGCTCTCCCTCTATGTAGACAGCGAACCTGAGATATGTTTGACTCTTGCTGTGAATGGAAACATGATAATAAGCATCCACCAGATCGATCGTTATCATGTAAAAATCCTGAAAGAGGAGGTTCACTACTGATTCTATTGATTCCATTTTGAGTTTTTTGCAAATGACCAGGTGATTTAGGTTTTTCAGATTGAAGATGTTTCTGAACTTCCCACTTTTTTTTTTTACCTAAGAAAAAGGGGAGAGTAAACCCCCTGACCTCGCTCGGCTATCGGGACTTCTGAAAAGACCAGTTTCTTTAATAGGGAAGACACCTCTGACTCTAGGGCCTTTTGTTTGAGAGGATTTGAAAAAAAACTTGTTTGTAAGGAATCTTGCAGGCTGCAAGGAACAAAATTCTATTCTGTGACCTGATCCTATTTGTTTTAGGACCAAGGGGGGGGGGGGGGGGGGGCTCCTATAGAATCCCAAGCTTGGCTGAACCCTGAAAGCCTGCCCGCCACTAGACTTCTAGCGTCATTGGGACTTCTTGGAAGAGGAGTCTGGGTTTAATAAGAAACCTTACCCCGGCCGCTAGAAGATTGTCATCTATCTGAAGACTCTGAGTCTGCTTAAACCTGAGGCTTTATCCAAGATGTCTTCTAATGTGGATCCAAAAAGTCTATCCCCTTCAAAGGATAGACTCTTTGAGCCCGCATCCCTCGACCAGGATCTCAACCATATAGCTCTACGGGTGGCGTTCGATAGAGCTGTGGACCTGGCCGAGAGTCTCACCAGGTCTGCAGAAGCATCAGCCAAAAAATTTGAGGCCTACTTTAAAACCGAGAGAGAGGATATAATTTCCTCCAGGGGGGTACCAGCTGCTAGGTGACTTTCCATCTGATTGATCCAGACAAAAAGGGATCTAGCAGCGCAGGTGGCTGCGATAGCAGGTCTGAACATAGCTGATCCCGTCTCCCAAGATTTCTTTTTAAGAAGACCCTCACATTTTTTTTGTCCATTGGGTCCTTTAGTAACCCCATGTCTTCAAAAGGGAGGGAGGATTTTTTTGGGAAATTTTAGTTACCGGGGTATCAATCCTCTGGGTTTTTTCCCCATGTTTCACAATCGGACTCTGCAAACTGATATTTTTTTCGTTTAAAGGTCATTTCGTTTGAAGGCCTTTGAAATAGCGGGTCTTTTCTCTGGCTCTTTCCATTCCCTAGCTATAATGTCCTTTATATTTTCATGAATAGGGAACAACCATCTTTTCGCCCAAACCCTGAAACATTTGGTCAGGTATAGATAAGGGTTCTTTAGAGTCCTTTATTTTCATAGTTGCCCAAATCGTTTTTAACAGGAAGTCTGCATTCTCCGGGGAACATAACGGACGGCCGGAACTGTCATCTGAGGAGTCAGTCACCAGAGAAAAGTTCTCCTTTATCTAAGTCAAATATGTCCGAGGAAGGATCCACGGATTTTGAAGTAGATGGATGGGGAGAGGAAGGAGTCATACGTTGGTCTATCGCAGAATTGACCTCATCCCTAAAAAGGGTTTTCAATAAAAGATTGTGACTCTTCCGCCACTACCTTTTCTGTGCATCGTTGACATAGCGTTTTTTTTTACTAGAATGGGGGAGACCCTTTCTGCACATCATACATTTCTTTTTTGTGGGTTCACCACCCGAGGATTTTGCAGGGCAAAACTAGACCCACACCATGTGGTAATCATGGAAAAGGAGGATATCCATCAAACCCCACCAGGTTGAGGGCCTAGCAGGGATCAGCAGGTCTGCGTGGGGTGTCAGCATCAGCGGAGGACATCTTTGCAGGGATCAGCAGTCTGGACCCTTGCCTCAGCGCTCCAGTTCTTAAGAAAAGCAGAGCCATTTTAAATCCAGCGCCCTGCTTCTTGGATCCGCCCCCACACCATGCTTTCTTCTGGCCGGCCAGCCCCCCCCCCCCCACCCACCCCGCATCGGCCAGCCCTGATGACCTCAGCCCTAGCCAGAAGCTCACCGAGGAAGGGCAATGCGGCCAGTTACAAGAATCCTCCTGCCAACATAGGATTCATCCAGAGAGACTCGCGAGGTGTCGATCCTCTCTACCTGAAGGTAGGTGCAGCCCGGGATGCCCAGCGTAGGACTTACTCCTAGGGTCAGAGAAGGAGAGCACACATTCCACCCGGAACCTCTATCCCCTGCTCAGCCCTCCCAAAGAAAAAGGAAGGATCCTAGGCTTGAGCGCATCTGGTACTTTGGTCAGCTTCTGCACCAACAAGGCTTCCACCCGTCCTGAGGGACAGGAAACAACAACTGGAGTAGGTTGGAGGAGGAGGCTTTTTATTTTGGCTTCCGCTATTGTTTCCTGTCCCTGGGAGGCGGGATCAAACTCCTACCAGTGCCGATGTGGAGGCGTTAGGGAAAAATGGAATATGATGGTTGCTATGGCCAACTATGCCAGTTTTCATTCACACCAGTTTTGATAAATCTATGTTTTTGTCCGCATGGTGGACATCAAGCAGCAGGAATTGATTGTACAGTAGATGGCCAATATGAGGCTTTAAAGGAGTATTCCCATCACAGACAATGGGGGGCATATCACTAGGATATGCTTCCATTGTCTTATAGGTGCAGGTCCCACCTCTGGGACCTGCACCTACAATGAGAACAGAGTGGTGAAATGAACGGAGGGCGCACTGCCCATGCGCAGCCGCCCTCCATTCATTTCTATGGGGCTGCTGAAAATCCGTCTGCCTCATAAAAAGGAATGGGAGCAGGGGCCGCGCATGTGCGGTGCGCTCCCATTCACTTCTATGGGAGCAGCGCTTGGTGGTGGACGGACCACGGTAAATCCGGGGTCCTCCAGCCACAGCTCTTCCTGCTCCATTCCCGTTGTAGGTGTGGGTTCTAGAGATGGGACCTGCACCTATCGGACAATAGAAGCATACCCTAGCGATATGCCCCCATTGTCTGTGATGGGAATACCCCTTTAACTCCACAGGCCACTACAAGGAAACATCTCTACACTGCAACCAAATGTCAACTTTATACAGCAGAGGCAGCCATTGTGCTTGGTAGTCACTTACTTTCTGTCTTGAGAGGCATTCCTTTCCGCAGAAGTTGCAGGGATGTACCTCCACACTGGGATGCTTTTTAATACCTTGAATGGCACCATCTGATCTATTCGTGAAAGTAATGATTCTGAAGGGTCCAAGAAAAAGCAGCCACCCATACCATCTGTGTTCAAATTAAAGAATACACGCAAAAAGAGCAGATAACCTGTATGAACCATACAAAACAGTACATTCAAAATAAATGTTTCACACACATTTTATATAGAAACCAGAATTATGCAGCTTTCACACAGTGTTTGCTCAGTGATTTTTAACCAAAACCAGGTGCAGATCTTTACCTTACCTCTATGTAGGATCACTCTTGGTTTTGACTCACAATCACTAATGGAAATCACTGATCAAACACTGACCATACCACTGAGACTTAAGCTTCATTCACACGACAGTGATTTTCTGTCTCTGTGGGTCTTTTGCACTGAGCTTTGTTTTTTGTTAAATAGATAGCACATGAAAGAGAAAAAACGGTAGCATGACTGGGGGCTAAATTCAGATGTAGAAGAATATTAGAGCCTTGTTGCAAATCTGTGGCAAAATCCACGTGTTCTATGTGTATTGGGCTGCAGATTTCACCCTTTGGTTTAAATTGTCATCGTCTCTACAAACTCTGCCGGAATCAATAGTACAGGGAATAATAATAATATTATTACTATTATTAATAACAGACAAAAATGCCTCGTTCTCCCCCTCCTAAAGTAACATTTTCTGCTAAACCAGTCTTGAAAGACGAGATGGACTGAAGGATCGCCTCATATGCTGCCCATAGAAAACTATGGAGAGGAAAAGGATAAAAGCAATAAGCTGCTAGAGGTAAAAATAGGCATTTTCTCTGATAAGACATATTACAACGTTTCTTATAGTCACCTGTACTACTGATTTAGGTTAATTGTATTGAAAGGTTAGTGACCATTTAAAGAAGTGGTTGGTTATTCTGTCGTCTGGGAGGTAGGGTACCTAGGACAAGAGTTATACAATCTTGTGTCAGTCCTAAAGTGCTTTTTTGCTGGGTTTTATGAATGACAGAAGTTAGTAAATGCAGAATAATTTCTCTACGCACCTTCTTTCTGTCAAGTATAGATTTCCTCAAAAGCCAACATTTCTATTGGTTGTTACCAGCTAAACATCATTTGGAAGACTTCAGTATAAAACCAAATATTCAGCTACGGGTAGAGTTGTACTTTATATCAGAGAAATTTGACTGTTGTAGGTTCTACAGTTTTTCTGTAGATCTAATTTGATGGGCACAGGATGTGTGTGACAATACTTCCAAACATCTAAAACTTGTAAAAAAGGATACAACTAAGCCCCACCAGTATACCACATACATTACTAAGGGTGGTGGCATGTGGTATAAAGGCAGCGGGGATGAGAAATAGCAGCGGCATCACCTTTGTGGGTACCATGAACCCAAAGAGTATGAGTCGTCTAAGGGTGGTGCGTATTGTGAAGACGCTGACCATGGAAAAGGCAACTGCTGTAAATCCCTGGACTTTTCCATCCAACTGAAAGCTGATGCCTGTGGCAATAACAACCAGGTAGAGAAGGCCATTCCATATGGCAAACAGAGGCGTGAGGAAGCAGAACTTCACCGTGCCGACGTTCTCTTCAAAACCCCCACCAAAATACCAGACAATCAAGCAACTGCAGACTAATGTTGGAAGATCTTCATGAAAATAAATATATGTGATCAACCTGTGAACTGAAAAAAACAGATCTTGTGAAAACAAAAAAACCCTCTCTCAGCAACATTGCTGCCTCTCTCAGTGTACATGAAGATTCATCAAATCCAACCCCGAGCAAAGAAATACATGAAGAATATAAGCCGTCCCCAGAATAAAGGTAATAGGATCCATCACCCTTAGGCCTCAAGCACACAACTGTTGCCTGTTTTGTGGTCCGCAAATTGCAAATCCGCAAAACACGAGCAACGTCCGGGCCATAATAGACCAGTTCTATCCTTGACCGTAATGCAGACAAGAATAGCACATGTTCTATATTTTTGCGGGCCATGGAACGGACGTGCAGATCTTTTGCAGCCCCATTAAAATGAATTGGTCCGCACCCAACCCGCAAAAAATACATTTGTGTGCATGAGCCCCTAGACTGCCTTCACACGGTTTTTGTTTGCCCTTTTTTTGAGGCCAAGAAGACTGAAAAAAAAAAAACTCCATATTTTTTTCAGGTCTTTTGATTGTATTTGTGTAGCATTTTGTTTTACAAATAGGGCGATTTAGTTGCAAGTCATGCATTCTTAGAGGGGTTGCCCACCAATTAGTAAGTAATGGCCTATCCTCAGGATATACCATCAATAGTTCATCAGGGGGTATCCAGCACCCTGCACTAGGGATCGACCGATATGGATTTTTTAGAGCCGATAACCTGTGAACTTTCAGGCCGATAGCCGATAACTTATACTGATATTCTGTCCATTTAAAAAAAAAAAAAAAAATTAAACTTTTTTTTCTGTTCCGGAGATTTTATTTTCATATTTTAATAGTTTGGACTTTTCGGACCTAGCAATATGTTTATTTTTTTATTGTATATGTAAAATTGGGAAAGGGAGTGACTTAAACTTAAAAAATAAAAATTTACTTTTCATTTAATAACTATTTCACCCTGAGGGGCTAGAACCTGGGATCTTGTCCTATACACAGAGCTCTATTAGGATGAATAGGACCTCACACTCTCCCTGCTGCCCTGTTGCACACAGCAGCAGGGAGCTTACCATGGCAGCCAGGACTTCAGTAGCGTCCTGGCTGCCATGGTAACCGATCGGAGCCCCAGGATTACACTGCTGGGGCTCCGATCAGAAGCTGCCACTGATGAGGGGGAGGGGATGGGACCCTGTGGCCACTGCCACCAATTATTTTAAAACTGGGGGGTGCACTGCGCGACCAATGTTTTTAATACTGGGGAGGATGGGGGGGGGGGGGCGCACTGCGCCACCAATGATAATTAACATTTAATACAGGAGGCGGGTGTGTCAGCGCAGAATCACATAGCCGACACCCTGCCTCTGACAGGGAGCTGCAATCAGCGGCAGTTAACCACTCAGGTGCAGCACCTGAGGGGTTAACTGCAGCTGATCATACCTTCCTGTCATATAGGCTGGGCACCGCCTCCTGTATTTGTATTAGGCTACTTTCACACTCTCATTTGGTGCGGATTCGTACCGATAATACAACCGCATGCATCCGTTCAGAACAGATCCGTTTGTATTATCTTTAACATAGTCAAGACGGATCCGTCTTGAACCATATTGAAAGTCCATGGAGGACGGATCCGTTTTCTATTGTGCCAGATTGTGTCAGTGAAAACAGATCCGTCCCCATTGACTTACATTGTGTGTCAAAACAGATCCGTTTGCCTCCACATAGTCAGGCGGACAGCAAAACGCTGCAAGCAGCGTTTTGGTGTCCTCCTCCAGAGCGGAATGGAGCCAAACTAATGGATTCTGAGCGGATCCTTATCCATTCAGAAAGCATTAGGGCAAAACTGATCTGTTTTGGACCACTTGTTTGAGCCCTAGACGGATCTCACAAACGGAAACCAAAACACCAGTGTGAAAGTAGCCTTAGCCGTCAATTATTATTGGTTGCGCAGTGTGCCGGCCTCTCCCACTCCCATCTCTCCTCATTGGCAGCACAACAAAGGGGGGGGGGGGCTTGGGGAGAGAGTGACTCCTTCACCCCTGTGCTGCTGAGGGAAGATTAATGCGCTGACACATTATCATCAAGGTTAGATGCCGATACCTTTAAAAATCATGAATATATAGGCCGATAATATCGGTAACTCCGATAATCGGTGGATCCCTACCCTGCACCCCGGATGACCAGCTGTTCTCGTGTAGGTATATCACGGGAACTACAAGGCTCCATCAACAGTGTGGATGGAGCAGAAACTGGAGGT